>NC_087127.1:9732472-10035503 GCF_030705265.1 Helicoverpa armigera | reverse complement strand
AAAACACAACGACTTACAAAACACCTAAAAACAAAAGTAGTACTAACACAAAATCAGCAGAGCTTGTAAACGTCGGTTAATCCCCGTTTAAGCCGCGGTGCAGGCAACCGGCCCGTCAGCAAAGCACATATTTGTTCGCGCCCCGACGTTTTTGACATTCCTACCTCGCCTCAACTTTTCTTAGGGCTGTTACGCGAGGTTTGATGCTGATTAGAAATGGTTGGAAAGATTTTCATCGGTGGTTAACTTAGGGGTGAATGGTTGTGTAATATACTGATTGTTATAAACAAGCTGTAAATAGGAAGGATGTTTCATTGTCACCTTTGCGAATTTTAAATGTGTGGCATTCAAGTTTCAATTTGACAAGAACCATAGAATTAAGAATGTAGTAAAATGTGGATTTGTAGGAATTTGTAAGATGCCTAAATTAATAAATAAATCTACCATTATAAGTAACAGTTGCTTTAACTAGTGTTTTTGATTCAGTGTCTATCTAGACCGTCGTTCTCCGTCGGCATCGTAAAAAGTGCAAAGTTTCTAACAACCATGAACTAAAGATATAGAGTAGGAACCTGTATACATATTATGAATGTTATGATTCAGATCAGTACAGTACCTGCCTAATCAGTAGCATCAATAAAAAACAGAATAAGAAAAGTAATAGAGAACACTGCCTCCAATTGCAAGGAACTGCCACAAAAAACCCCGCATTATCAAGCTAAAAGTAAGCTAAATTTAGTTGCAACATCTCATTTAAAATGTAAGCTGTAAGCCAACACGCAATAAGAAAAAGTTCAACTGAAACATTCAGTGGCAACCATAAAAAGACATGAACACAAAACGCGAGCGGCAGCCCTAGGCGAGGCAATGAAAAGTCGGTTAAGCTAATGTTATCGAGAAATAAAAATGTATAATAAAATACAAACACGCCGAGCGAGGAAACAATTTGCCGCGGGAGACGCAAGATTTCATGCCTTCGACGCCGACAACACCAATGAAAAACCAACCTTGTTAAACTGAAACACGTCTCAAAATCCAACGACTGTATTAAGTAGAAAATTCCTTAAATTTTCCGAGCATCCGTGGAGGGATTTGTGTTCTATGTTGGGGATAATAAGGTGTGTTTTAGCGTGTATCGTTTGTGCGGTAATTCAGGAAGAAAAGAGAGTTTTCCGGCTCGTCGGGGCGCCGTGACATTTGTGTTAAGCGGGGCCGAGGGAACCCGCCATTCATAAAGGAGCCGACCTACCTACTACTTGTTTCGGAGTAAACTTTTTGGATATACGCTTTTTGGCTGCACAGAACTTTGCTTTGTTACTGGTCTGTTTTGAAAGTGTTCACTATACTTAGCGTTTAGTTCTTTCTTGCTTTGTTTTTGGCAGATAGGACTTTTGTTTGATCAGGCACTTTAGGGCTTCCTATGCTGAGCATATTGTGTATTTGAGCTTCAGTTTTGGGAAAATTGCGCTTCAAATACTCCGAGGTTTCATAGTGCTTTTAAGGATTTTCTGGTTCGTAAATATTAGGTGCGATAAACGATTAAACTCTTTATGCTTTTCAAACGAAGAATATAAAGAGCAATTTTCTTTTTCTCAAATTGGCATCCTAGAACTCGGATATATCCACAAATACAGAAGTCACAAACAAATTATAGTCAGAACAAATATCTGTGGGGAATTCAAATATTGGTCCGAAGCAAGTATTACCCAAGGAGGCTGACCAATACTTGAGAGACTGTTTATTCATACTTATGTAACTTTAGGACCTTCATTAGGTTTATAAATATAGTATAACGTAGGTACGAGAATCTACCAGAAATTACAACTTTATTTCATTCCTTAATCAATCTATAATTCAAGAATCAAATAATTCCCCAATAAAAACACTTGTCTTCCTCACCACCATTAGAATAAAACCTATCAAACGAAAACCACAGACAAAAACCGCGTTCTTAAAAAAGTAGCGTCAAAGAATTCGAACGCAACTTTTTTTTCTAATCCCGCCGCGCAAGGACACACTCACGGCGCCACCTGTTGATCGGGGTCACGTGACTTTTTTGCTCCAAGGACGCAATCCTCCTTCGTTCATTCACGGGCGGGTCGGCCCCCCTCGCTCCTTACGCGGGGGTTAGGGGTTTTTTTGTTCCCCTACGTGAAACTCCCGAGGGCTTTCACCTACGTGCATTTTCGAGGTCACGGCGGAATGTTTTGAGGTTATGTTTTCGAGTTCGCGGAGGGTTTAGGAATTGGGTGAACGCATCTTTTGCGTTTGACAGATGTTTTTGGAGCGAAACGTGTGGTTTGCCCGCGATGAGACGGAGAAGTTTGCTTTTTTGAGCTTGAAGTAGGTGCGCAGATTATGAATGATGTTTACGTGTCATAGTAATAATTAGCACCATAATTAAGCCACTCTTGAAAAGAAGTATCGAAAAGTTCCAACTCAGTATCGATACAAGATCTACGCAATAAACTCTGTCCATTACAAGTAAACAGAAATAAATTAACATTATTTCCACATTGAAATTGACTAGTTTCCCTGTAAAGTAGGGTGACAGACCCAAATGTCGTCTACTTGCGAAAATAATTATTCTAATTGCCGTTCTAACCGCACTTTTGTAAATTCAACCATTCTTTAGTGAACATAAGAGCGACTTTGCGAAACACTATAGAATTATTAGACTTAACCGGATTCTAATTAAACCCTGTCCCTGATAGTGCACCGTAGAGCTGTAGACTGCGTAATTTACATTAATCCAATAATTGCATGGAGGTTTCCTAGTTAGAAATTCAAATGAGATGATGTACAGTCAGGGTGGGGGTGGGCCGGTCTTCGGGGAGCCGTGCGAGACGCGAGAAACGTCGGCCGGGACGCGATTATTGCCCGCTGATACTTTGTAGTACTGAATGTACGTAAAGCTTGATAGTTTATTTGGCGATAAGAAGACTTATTGATAGCAATTATCGTTTTTTGTAAAAAAAATTAAAGATGAGGCACGAACTTTTTTAAAGACGGTTTTGAAGTGTTTTTTTGGTGAAATGAGAACGAAGCTAAAGTAGATTTTATAACCATAATTGAAAGTAAATAAAACTGGAAAATATATAATCTCTAAGCTACGTACATACATACATCAATTTATTGACTAAAATGAACCAATATTAAAGACCAATAAAAGAAACCAGTTCAACATATGTACATCCTTGTTCTGCAAACATAAATTTAATCTATGCATGCATAATCTTAGATTACAAACATGCTTTATTGTATCTACTGTGAGAAACAATGATACTGAACTAGCTCCTACATACTCTTGATTGTAATTTAATGAAGAAGTAGTTTTTCTTTTGGAAAAAGGAACTAGGAAACATTTATAAAAAAAACGTAGCTAAGATAAGTAGTTAACTAAAAGTACCAATCGGACAACCAAAAGCTCTTCCTCCTCAGAAGTTTAATGATAAGAAGTTATATCATATTGCAAAATGACAGTCGTATGTTGCAAAAATTAAAGACGGTGGTCGGTCTACCAATCATACAACGGTTTGTCAAACTGCGATGGGATCACAACTGCAGAATAAAATATAAAAAAAAATATAAAACAGAGCACAGATCAAGCCCATATTTTGTGTTACTCTAAATGAAAAAAAATATATAGATTTAAGGAAACATGAATTTACTGGACATAAATATTCTAGAAAAAGGGATGAAGAACTCTTTTTACAAATTAAAAATATCAAAGAACATTCCATAAGTCAAAATATTTTACATACTACAGACATATTAACAAGTAGACATAATATGAAAACAAGAATACTCATAGTAGTACGAGTAAGTACAGAAACTGCGTATCTTAATGTCGAGTGGGTTGATTAATTAAATTGTTATGCTAATGCCAGCCGGGGATTTTTGGTCGATATGGCTATGTTTGAGTCACGTCAGTCGTTCCAGTTGTTTGAATAGTTATCTTATTTGATAACTTTATGATTTTACGTGTTTTGGAATAGATCTTTAGTCGAATCGATGGTGGAGAACTATATAATAAAAATGTTGAAGAGATTTTGTCTGGATTAAAACTAGATACCTACTATTTTATTTTAAAATTATAAATAAATAAATTGCAGTAACCGATTATTAGCGGTACATTTTTTCATCAGTGACATTCACAGTAATTTCCGATCATATGTAATTCCGAAAAACAGCGCGTTGTCAAAAATTCCGCTTTACACTAAATAAACCAATTCATCAAACCATAACCCGGTTTAATTCCACAAAAATGCAATTAGAAGCGATGTCAATCAATAATTTCACATTACTACATTAATTTACGTAACATTTACTAAGGATGATACATAAACCTAAAATACTGGGAACTCCATTAAAATTTATAGGGTGACTGTACCAGTGACTGACCGTCTAACCGAAACGCAAGGAACAGGGTTGGAATGAGGCGGCGTCGACGCCTTAGTAATTTCCGAAATCGCTTGTCGACAATCAGAATAGTGCTGTGCTAGCTCGAGCCGAATCCGAATAATTAGATCTCGATCTGCATCTAATTGGTATGACTGTAAGTCCTTATATCGTATAGTTTGATCGATTATGTACGATTGTTAGTGCCTATTGATAAAGTTAGGTAATCGTTTTCGTAATTTAGTTTGGTGGTAGACTAAAGTTGCGTAGTGCAAAAATAGCGGCAAAAATTTTTTTTTGAGCCATTTGTGTCGAAAAATTCAAGTAATTTCAGATTCCTCTGCCCAATAGCGTAAGTTCTGAACTTGGGATAAGTAAAAGAGTGCTAGTTTAAAAGTGTAACATTTTGAAAGTACGTTGAATGTCTTCTGTCTGGGTGCTGTCAAGTCTATTGCTAAGACACGTCTTAATCATGATCTTAGTCGTTAAACATTACTAAAATGAATCTTGTAACACAAGTCTAATTGTTATGTCATTACTAAATCATCCAATAGAGCCAGGCAATCAGCAGCGTAATTCGGCCAGTATAAATCAAAAATAATGATCAGAACAATAATCTGTTGGTGTCGCGTTACTGTGACGTCACACGTCACTTCGTGTAACAGAGGAACATGGTGTAAATCACGACGTGGAGCTATGCGTCGCCACCATACCAATCACAAATATAATTAGATTGAGACCGGCGCCTAATTGTGATGGTCTCAAGTTCCGAGGCTTGCGCCCCGCACGCCAAAATCAATAGTTGACCTCACGTACGACCCTCAAAGATTTCATTATACAAATATGAACAATATTTAATTTAGTTCTCTATTTATCAAATTTAATTTCCATACTGCCTGATTAAACCCAAAAAGACGAAGAATAATCAACGGTAATTGCATTCCATTAATTATAATTGATTGCACCAAAATCTATTGTATTGATTCAGTACACACGACTCGGCATTTCTCCGCTCTACTTAACGTAGTTAGAAGTTAATAATACAATGCAATAAGTTCCCATAAACGTCGGGCCGTTAAATAAAATACGCGGGTCGAGGAACCGATAACTGTTCTTTCAACCGCTAATCACCCCATGAATTCCGCAGAAACCTACGGACAGTCCGTCATAATTTCCAACTTCAAAAGTAATACCATCAACTCGGTGTTAACTTAATTTGACTCACTTTAACAAGTCCAATTAAAGGAATTTGTGTTTCTCTTATCTTCAATATAACATTGAGCATAATTTCAAATTATATTTCAAACTTTCCGATAATGAAGGGTGGATGGGAGCGGGTTGGGAGGGTCGCGGGACGCGGGGCGCGCCACTTCGCTTATTTCATTAGTTACATAAATTCTCCTATTGAGGATGGCTGGCAGAAAGGGGACGGTTTACCCTTATTACGAGAGTCTCCTTATCAATACAATTATTAATATAATAATATTATTATTGTAATAATTTCGGAGCGGAGTGGAAAGAGGAGTCGTAGCTTAACTTCGCCAGCAATAAAGGGTGGTGAGAGATAATGGAATGGAAAACAGTTTGAAGTTTTATTGGAAAATTGGTACCGGCTAATTGGCAGCATTATCGATCTGTTGGCGACTCAAGGAGCTTCAGTAAATAACATTTTTAACGAAACCGTTTCGGTTATTGGCGAATGATTAAAGTACAATTTTGAACTCTAACTCCGTAATGGACTATAATCAAAGAAGTTTTTAATAGAGAGCACTCTTTAAAGTGCTTCAAGATTTGTTTCTTAATATAATTTGAACTGTTATACAAGTAATATTAGTATCCTAGCCATAGCAACTAGACAACACGTTTTATATAGTATTTTTAGTTCAAACTGACTAAAACCTATACAAGTCAAGTAAGCAAGCTAAGAACCGTAACAATTTGTCCATAAAATCAAAACAATAGCCGCTATCAGATTTAAAACATTGAGATATGATATTATCGACCCCATCCCACGAAACCTCTCATATATAGAAATTGAAACTAGGTTGGGGTTAATCCCGACCCCAGAGATCCACAAGTATAGCCATAATTCCTTAGGGCCACGTCTCATTATAACACTAATACAAGACTCATCCCGAAGTTACGGTGAATACATTAAAGGGTTCAATCCTTACTGATGAGACATCGGTCGGGGTGGAGCCTCCCCCCGAGGGGTCGCCCCGGGCACTGGCCTGGCTGAGGGGGAAATAAGGCAGGCATTATAGGAGATAGCGTTCATTTACATTGTCCAATAACTCCAAGTAGTGTCCGAGCGAATATTAGTTTATGGCATGCGGTGTTTCCAACAATATGTATGTACCGATTTTGTGTACATTCACCCTAGTCGTCTTACGTTTTTAAGGTCGGTGGAAGGGGTGGAATAATTTTCTCTCTGTAATTAATTCGATTTGGTTTTAATTAACGAGACGCCAATTTCAATAAAAAATTGAAGTCTCTAAAGGATTTCTGATTACAAAATGTTCGACCGGCAAAAATGAGAGGGAATACTCTTAATTTGTTTTTAGAACTGATATTTAGTATTACATTTCTGTTTTTGAACAACCGCTGTTTAAAGTTACTCAGTACCTTATTATAATTAAGATAATTTCAAATCTAAGCAGTTTGTAATAGGGTAGTGAATCGCGTATATCAGTTTAGCCGTCAGCCTGTCCAGCCAAAACATAATAAGACAAGCTAGTGTACGCACCACCGAAATATACGACATTACTATCGCAGAGTGGCATGCGAGGGACGACGTGCCCCCACAATACTGCACACATAAATACGGAGAATCAAGATGCAACGCACACATGCACGGGAGTCTTCTCTCACACTAACATAAAGGGTAGGCTTTATTCTCATTCGGTAAACGGAGATGCACTATCCTAATTATTGAGAGGCCTGGCTCGCCAGAACACTATTGTTGACGGACGGACGCTACCAATAATAATTGCTTTGTTGTGCTACAGATGTTTCTTGAGATTGTTCCGTTTTTGTGTTGTGATCGGATTTGATCGTAGATTGTTTTTTTGGAAAGTGTTTGATAGATATGAATAACAAAAAGGAAAGTGTTGAATAAGCGCTTTATTCGCGTAACTGGATGTAAAGTTGTGTATATAGCTTTGTTGTGTATATGTCTATAGCTTTCTCCATTACCAAACGTAAAAAATAGATCTCAAAAATGACGTGTGCAATAATATCTGAAGAAGCATTCTTTTTCAAGATACCTTAAGTAAAACACAATAAATAAAATTTGGCATACACCATTATGTTACTGTCTTTACTGGCTGATAGCTAACTTCCAGATAGATATGACATGTATTGATGTAATCTATATTATCTAATAGACATGGGCAACGCCGAAACTCAAAATAATGTCTACCATAGATTAATTAGACCATATATACGATTTACAATTAAAACTATAGATAAGAATAAAATTCTATCAGATTTTAGTGACGGGAAATGATACAGTAGGTACAATGATATATTTAACACACTAGACGATGAAATTCCACAGGAACCCAACAGTTAGCAACAAGAAGTTCTTCAAACGAACCAGCTAGGCATTACCTAAATGCCTAAAGCCTACATTTAGACGGCCATAGGCAGGATTATTGATATAATTTGTTGGGCCATAGCAGGACTTTGAACTAAACCGAGCTACGATTATGTGTAAAGCAATAGTGATTTTAGGTGCAATCTAAGTAGATATTAGTTTACTGTTTCTATACTTTGGTTATTAGAATTTTCCTTAGATAAATCTCGTTACTAATAGTATAAATGCGAAAATAACTCTATTTGTCATTCTCTCAATATACAAGCTGTTGATTTGCATCCGTGCCATAGTCAAGGACGTAAATATGCTAATGATTCTCGACCCAAATCAACGAAAAAATGGGTAGGTAATTTTTTCATGTTTTTTTCTTATTTACGTATATCCGTCAGTGTAACCCAGCCGTACTTTAATTCGGCGCGTGTGTTACTAGCCTTACTACCGCGCTGCGCACTCACACAAACGCAAACGATACATGCACAAAGCATACGCAACGATCGTTCAATAAAAATCGTAGATCATCCAGCCTACCCAAATTCACCCAATCACGGTGCGAGTACTCCCACACACTCGCCTCGCCGCTCCCCGCGTGCCCTTGAAGCCGGAACAAACAAGCGCCGACGGCAAGCAGTGTGTTTGATGTCGCCGCCGCTGCTGCGTACGTGCGCTTTGAATTCCGCGACGTGTAGGTACAAAGTGCGAGATGACGGAAAACTACACGAACACGAGTTGGTGGCGATGGTCCGCCTGTATGCCATCAGTGACAACAGTGTACTAACAGCCATCCATCCTCCGAGCCTTTTCCCAATCATGTTGGGGTCGGCTTCCAGTCTAACCGGATTCAGCTGAGTACCAGTGCTTTACAAGAAACGACTGCCTATCTGACCTCCTCAACCCATGCAACCCGATACCCCTTGGTTAGACTGGTGTCAGACTTACTGGCTTCTGACTACCCGTTACGACTGCCAAGGATGTGCAATGACAGCCGTACATACCTATGTTCCGGGAAATGTTTACCGACCGGGAACCCTCATCACGGAGGGTCATGCTGGTCATGTGACAGACTTATGTGCTAGGACCGTTAACTTAGTGCTTTCGACACATTAAAAACGAAGTGATAGTGTTATGTTAGCTGAAGGACAACCAGCTACTTCGTCGTGCTCGATTGTGCCAAGAGTGTGAAGGTGACAGCTTTGAACAGTACCTCCGGGTAACTAAACTAGGTAATTTATTTATTTGTACATTTTGTAAATACGTAGTCAGCTTAATCAATTTTATTAGTGTAAATAAGTTGATTTCTTAACCACGCCAATAATACCTACGAGCCGAAAGAATCACCTCGTGCCTACACTTAACTAACACATCTTTCACCAATTTAATCGAAAAGTAAAAACAAAATTACTACGAAATCTTTACGCTGAATGTTAAAGCAAACCGAAAATGTTATCAATCAGCTGTTAACAGGTCAGTGAACTTTCCGCACTAGTATTACGTCATTAATAAGATTTCCGTGTTCCAAGGTCCTAAGACCGTTAAGAAGGAAGCAAAATTTCTAATTATTAACCAATTTAATTCAAAAATAAAAACTAAATCACTGCGAAAACTTTATGCTGAAAGATAAAGCAAAACGAACATTTTATCAATCAGCTGTTAACATGTTAGTGAACTTTCTTTCGCGCACTAGTATTGCTTATTACTGTAGTTAATAAGATATCTGTGTTAAATTTATGCTCAAAAATTAGTAAGTAAAGTAAAACGAAGTGAAGTTAATGACAATAATGAAGGTGATTTTCGAAACTTTAGGTAAAATGATTGCTATCGCGTATCACTCGGTCTCGCTCGCTCGCGCGCTCGCGCTGTCATGTCGTAGATAAGACACTCACGCATCGACACTCACGCACACACGTAGACATTAGTTTTCTCTGTCTACGCACACATAGCTGCCATCACGCACACACTGTGGCCGCGGGGGAATTCTGTTATGATTTGTGTTTAACCGTGGGCTAAATTCTGAAATACCATGAAATTACAACATCAAAAAAAGCAGCGCATATTAGCTTTTTCCCACCTACCGTAATTCAAATCGATTATTTACGTATTTAATTTTAACCTCCTTGACTATGGCACGGATGCAAATCAACAGCTTGTATTATGTATGTCCTTGCCTATGCAAGCTATTTGCTATTTTTTATCAGGCCCAACCTGGTGCGGGAAAAAGTTTCTTCGGAAATGATGGAACCGCGGAGAGTGACAATATAATGTTGTAGGTTTGATTATAATTAGTACCTAGGTAAGTTTTTTCTTTAATTCATGGACACAAAAAATGTCACGTTATTAATGCATTACACCAAACAGGTGCATGAAGTGCTGACAAGAAAATTGTATAGTAAAAATTCATGTTGGAGGGGTGATCAGAACACTACGAGTTACGATACATAACCATTGTTCTGTCTACTGTTTTGCATGGGTCTGCCAAATTTATAACAGTTTTGCTAGACCAACTTAAACCTCTCGCCCAAGAAATCTCCCAAAACAGGCAGACAACACGAAACGAAGCCGAATCTTCGATCATAATTCCATATTCGGACGTCGTCTAAACATAAATTCATACGTGGTCGCACGCACGCATCGTACCGTCAAATAAACTGGCAGTTTAATCAAAGCCATTAGACAAGTGAGCCAAGCACCTAGGACCAGTCTAAGTTGGCCGATCTCCACCGTCTCACCGCCCCGGAGTTCGTAGTAACAGTTGACTGTGAGGGAGGGTGGGGGGGTCTATCGTTCCTGGTGGGTGGTGTAGCTGATGCCTTTAACGCCTTGCTGGCTGTTGACCAACGCCAGGAGGCGGGTGGCCATGCGTTCTTAATAAAGATGGCGGAAACATGGCCGTTTTGGCGATGCGAGGTCGGTGGTAAACTGATTATGTACTGTTACATGCAGTTGTATTAGATTATTCAGTTTTGCGAAGTTTAAGTTTAAGTAAATTAATTGTTGATCTGGATCTCACGAGTAGAACGAGTGGTTGCTTATAACACATCTTAATGTGTCCCGAAAAGAGATGATAGTGTTTAGTCTCATCCGAGAGCAACTTAAAATCACCTTGAGGAATGAAGTCTCTTATCCACTTTTTATATTTTTGATAGAACCATCACATGCCTTTGTGGCCTTTCTAATACAAGACAATTATGGAAAACCTTAAATTTCTCTATATTTAATGAACGAAAGGCCAAAAGTTAATGACGTGAATCGATGAATCAATTTTTCTTCATTTGCCAGTCTAGCTCGAAACAATGACCGAGAAGCAAGGCAGCGGACACACGAGCGAAACTCGACCGACTCGCACCTACAGACAGCATTTATCAAACGGGACGGCAACATACATTATAGTGACCGATACAACTACAGTATAATGAGAGTCCGCGCTATATAACTCATCTCCCGGGCTTCCATTTAAATTATTCAGGGGAGGGTAATCTTATTACATTTACATATTAATCAACGGATTTTAATTATACCTCCCCCCCTTGCCCCCTTCTAGGTTGATAATTTGCTTTCGAAATGCGACTTGCCTTGATTGGAGACGCGCTTGTGTGAGTCATGTAACGCTCAATAGTTTGTTTGTGTTGTCTTAATGTATGAATATGTTTGACGTGTTAACTTACTGCTGATGTCGAATGGGACTTTACCTGGAAACAAAAGACGAATTGCAATTAGTTATTTTGTTTATTTCATTACATTTTGAAATAATTCATCTTAGAAAACTTAATACTTGGTCAAGAAAATGGTGATACCAATATGTTAATAATACTCCTGCAACAACAAAGTCAATCAACCAAAAAAAAAGACAAAACCCCATCCCATAAACATTATAACTACCTAGAAACTAAAATAAGTAGGCAATACCAAAGCAAAATAAAATAAAGAATAGCGCACACGAGTTTAATCAGCATACTCATTTGTCTGACGACGATGGCAACGCATTAAATGTCTGCAAGTCCAACGCATTGGGCGGAGCTTCAACTCGTAAACCATTGGAGAAATATTATAAGGCTACCAGTATACCCGGGAGGCAGCAATTAATAAGTATGTTAATACCGTCGGGAATGAAGAAAGCAGTATTTATATACTCGATATTATACGTCGGCGTACGGTTCGCAAGTGTGAACTTGGGTTAATCGTGGATGGAGTTTGAGATGATTTTTAAAATTTTGAAGTGGACTTAGTTTTTAAGAAAGATAGTCTGAATAGCAGTATTTACGAAAGTTACGCGAAGATCTTACGAGGAAGAAAATAGACATGGTTGATCATTTAGTTAAAAGACAAATAGCAATTCATCTTAAGATACTACAATACAATACGATAAAATGAAAATCGTACCAAATGAATATTTTCTAGGCTTTTTCAGAAAAGTTACTAGTTGTCACTATCTTCAACTTCACATATATTTTTATTAAAATAAACTCAATTCAAGATCGTAAAGTAAAGGTTTAACATATGTATATAAGCGATGTAGAATTGAATACATAATGTTTTCTACTTCAAGAATTGATAGCGACAGCAGATTCTATTAGAACCGTCTATACTCGTAATTCTGTTTCTGCTAATATGTGTAGGAAGTTAGTAGTGATTGCAAAAAAAGTATGTAATCTTCTTAAAATCTGAGCCTGCAAAGAAAGAAAAGAGTTCCTAAAAAAAGTTAAACAAAGGCTACAATATCTAAAAATTGCATATTAATTTTTAACACATAAAAATACTATGTTAAATGGTAAAGATTTATATCTAAAAAAAAGAGTTTTGCAATATTACAGACTAACAAACTCTTTCGTGTTACCTAAGAATATCATCATTACAACTATTTTAAAGTATTTACGACTACATATCATGGGTCTGAAACCCAATATATTTTGCAGGACCTATATAATCTAACTTTAGCCACTCTTGAAGGCTATTTTCATGCACTTAACCAAATCTGAACTTCGGAAATCAGTAGTTGGACTAAGTTTAGAATCACGGTGTCAGAATGGAGTAATAATTAATTATCTAAAAATGAAAATGATAAATTCTTGAAAGGTTTTTGTATTTGTAGTACACACATATTTGTATTTGTATTCTCAATATTGTTGAGAAAAAGCTGTGAAAATGATGCCTGAAATGAAAACCTCGACTTTCAATTGTTAAGCAACTTATTATGATCCATGGATTAGTTAGAAAAAACTCTTTTCATTACACAAAACTCAACTTTAATCATTCTAATAATTGCACAGTGTTTAAAAATTCTAATCTGCAGTACAAAATTACAAAGTTTTCTTCTGTTCAACGGTTTTTAATATTTTTGTGATTGGCTCTATTGTTACGACTTTATCTTTCAACCCTTTTAACGTTTTTATATACTTTGGACAACTTTTCGGGTTAGTTAGTACCTACGCGTTTATTCTAACGAATTGAGTTTACAATTAAAATGGGAAATTACTTTGTATTTTTTGGGATTGACTTTTGTGGTTTTTTCGTTTCGTTCCTTGTTATTTGATATTAAAATCAAAATGTAATTGGAATTCCGTCTATCTCGAATAACTTATCATCAAATCTAATTAGCACACACTGTTAATTTCGTGGAAAAACAGACATACTTTCGCATGAAAATATAAGGAAGTATAACGTTCAAAATAGTGACGTGTGAACGCAAAGGAACATCGTTTATCGACAGTTTATCTTAGTTGTCAGTCGTAAACTGGCCGGAGTTATACTACTGTATGTGGAGGCAACAGACTGCATAATTACAAGCCTTTTGCTCGCCTTTTTGTAAAGCAAAAGGTAATAAGCTAAGTTTTAACTGTCCGTGAATAAATCTGTAGCGAGATATCTGCTCGAGGACGGTTTTATTTGATGATCTTGAAATGATTTTGAAATTAGTTTCTTTTCTAGTTTTGGAGGTAGCAAAGTAAGAAGACGTGGTGACAGCATTTAAGGAACTATTGTGTCTAACTTAAGTGAAGTGTTGTTCAGGGAATAAACTGTTTACATTATATATTTAAATAAGTCATTTCAAGAAACGACTACTAAAAACACTTAACACCGATTTATAACTACTAAAACATGTCAATTCAAGCCACTGTGCACCAGTAAAATATCAAAGCACTTACGAATATTTCGTTCTTGCATTAGCTTTAATAACAGCCGATAATTGCTGAACGGCTATCTATAACTTACATAACTAGTCGGAGAAATAAACAAGATACAAAATTAACTTAATGTTGGACGCATAATCCAAATGAGGTCTTGTTTTAATAATCAAGGAGCAAGCAAACAGATTGATAGCGAGATTATTATTCAAATTAGGGGAGGCCCGGCTCGTGTGGACCCGGCTTTAAAATCCTAATATTGTGTAAATCGACGAGTCTGTTTATTGTTGCCAGTATCATATTTAGAACTCAATCTGTTTGTAAATTAGTTTCTTCGGCTGAATTAATTAATTGATTGATCTCTTTTTTTTTTGGTTGGGTTTTTCGATTTTTGTTGAATAATTAGGTAATCGATTACTTTCGTTAGGTTTTTTGGGGTTTTAATTAAATATTTAGCATATTATTGAATAATAGAAATAGGTATTTCAGCAAAAAAAGTAAATCTACATTAAGTAATTCTTAAGGATACCAACGTAATTTTTTTTTATTTGGTTGGCTACTTACCTAATATTATAAAATTTTAACTCTTTCTACTTCACATAAATTGTCCGGAAACACATCCACTTCCATTCACAACCGAAGGATATTAATATTAAAACTTCGCACGGACAAATTTCAGCGCACCCGAGAGGTGTTGCAAAAAAAACAGAACGCTCCTAATTTCCCGCGCGATGAATTATCACCAAGTCAGGCAGTTCCCGAATCACCCCAACTTCCCTCAAACGCAATCCCCATAATGGTACCTCGGCCTTATTAAACGCTTGCATCATGCGAGGAAGATAAATGCATCTCGAAATTAATTAATAAAATTGCATCCATAAGTGTTCTCCTCTGATATGGGCCAGTCAAAAAGAATAAACGGAAATTTTGGATCCTTGATTGGAGCGCCTTTATTTTCTTTAAGCATTAATCTTGAGTGGCTAATGAAGTAAAATATTCATCTGTTTTTACTTTTAATTGTGATTTATATTTGTTGTTTGCTTGAGAACAGTTCGCGCTTTCTGGTTTGATTGTTTTAGTTTAAACGAATATACGATGCAGTTTCTTGGAAATCGTTTTAGCATTCAATTGAAGTATTACTGCGATAACCATAAACATATAGGATTAAAAAGTAGTAGCTTCCATTAAATTAATTATTTTTCTTTAGCATATGCAAACGAGATCCAACCCGCAACTCGTATCAAAATTGATATCCATATCAAGCGAATGGATATCACGAACCAACAAACAAGTTCACACAACCTAGATCTTATAAATAATCTCGATCTACATTTTTACGATACGTTACAGAAAAAGGGACTAGTTTATAACTGTGGCAATGAGATATCCGCGTAATGTAACATTAATCGAGTGGTTAATTAAACAAAGAGCGAGTATTTCGCGGTTGCACGCGATGCCGTATCGGCACTTAGCATATTGATTAGAATCGGCGATCGCGGGAGACGCGGGCGCGCGGCGTAGGCGCAGTGCTACCGGACCCCGGCTACTGGTCGCCTTACGTAGCGACAACACGCTAATCTTGTTCCGATTACTTATTACTTTCAAAGTGTTTGAGGATCTCTGTTGAAAGCTGTATCGGATGTCTTTAAGTTGTGTTTGGACTTGCGTGACGCAAGTTACACCTATCCTTTACACTGTATTTTGTTTGGCAATATTTATGTACTAATGTTAAGCTCAAGACCTATAATTTTACATAGAACAATTTTATAGATGGTCTTTTGTTTCTGTTGCAAATGTTTTCAGGGCTGTCCCTTCCTCGGTAATCAATTGCTTTTGTCCATCAGTCTGATAAAATGGAACCTCCGGTACAGTTAATGAGCGAATTACCTATGTACCTCTGTTCTTACCATGTTGATCAGTATGAAAGTCGTTGGTATATTTCCAACCGACTGTCTTAACTGCAAAGTAAAGGTACCTCTAACTACTCATGTTTTAAAGTTTAAACAATATGTGTAAACAAACTCATGAAAACCGCTCTTCATATCGTAATATCGCGCGAAACAGTAGCTGTTTTACGCCTCAAACAATTTATGTAGGCTACACAGTTTTATGCGCAAGCACACATACAGAACTCCCATCTCTTTCGCACTTACTAACTTAGCTTCAGAGTGAAAGAGATAGAAGAAAACCTGATTGTCGTTAAATGAGATTACATTCTACTTTAGGCATAATTAGATTAAATTGCAAGTGATAATTTTATTTGGAAATATTTGCATGTGATTAAGGAAACAAAACCAAAGCGGTTTACAACCATTTATCTTATTCTGATACATTAATGAACTCCCGCTAAGGTAGTTAGGAAGTGTCTTGTTGTATTAATAGGTACTTCTAGAGTTAAAGTACATTGTGTTTTGGTTAAAGTATTTCATCAACTAAAATGTAATTTTAAGGAATATACCTACGCCAAATAGTATTTCATAAATTAGATGTACTTAAAATTAACTCGTCCATGTGGCTTGAATTTTATTATACCAATGGGCGGACAACCATTTTATGGTACTCATAGACGCTTGAGCGGTAGTTTCTTTATTATTTCAGCAAAAAAGTAATATTTTTATTCTGCCTTTTTGCTCAACATAGTGTACTCCAATCAGTAACTATCTCCTGTCGTCATAAAACACTCGTAACTCTTCTAATCATTACATTTTAATAACTCTTATAAATAAAATATCAGCCTGCAATAATTACCTAACAAGTAATGAAGTAAACTTAACATACCGTGCAAGTTATTAAACCACATTTGTACTACCTTTATTATTTTATGTAACTACCGACATTTATGTACATTTGCATAACAAGGAAGTAATTGGCACGATAAATAAAATCATTACATATAATAATCATTATTGATACGTTTTAAGGTCTAGTAATACTTGGTCGAGAAATCGGAACACGCTCCAAGGTATAAAAGGCGATAAGAAACAGGCATTTTTCGTAGAAGACCGATATCCTCAAATATAAAGAAATACGCTGAAGAACTATGGATTAATTTCAGTCACCCAGAAAACATGATATTTAAGCTCCGCCCACAGCGAGAAAAGTCATTTGAGTTTTCATCCGTAAAAAAAGATGCTTTTCAGATTGCAAAGGCAATATATATCAATCCCAAGAGCTGTTTGCTTTAGAGAAGCCACAAGAATATACTTTGATTCCAAACAAATAAGAATTATGAACTAAACTGTACTTCTACAAGTACACTATGACATAAGAAAGATTAACCAGGTGACCAAAGATTTGTCGGCAATAAACTCAAGCGCAGCAAAGTGGACTATCATACAAATGTATTTTGTCCTTAATGCGGCCATAAAACGAGCTGGCTTCATTAAATGTTCTTATGCTATTGAGAAACATTCTGTGGTGCATTTAATCTCATTTAGTGACAGGAAACCTAGTAACAGAACCGCAATTATAGGCAAGGAGCCGGGATGTGAATTTATTGCGTTGAAATATTGAAGTATGGTTGTTGTTGGTAAAGTAGTGTTAAACTTATCGATTTTGTTAATGATTGTTGTTTGTTTGTTAAAAGGAATTAGATATTGAAATGGTTTATTTAAAAGTTACTTTGTCTTTTTCTTAATTAAATCGATGTGAAAGAGATGTGTCACAATAAAACACCTTTTAGTTCATTTATCATTATAAATGCGCGGTTTTTGCATGTTTTTCGTAACGACAAGAAATACGACTTACCCCCACACTTAGAGACATTTAATGATTACTTAAGTCACTCCTTAGTGACAGATTCTCATAGAAATTTTGCACTAAGGAACGGCTTAAGTAACCATTACAGGTACAAATGCCATACCAAAACCTAAGATTAACTGGTTTATTACCACAAATAGTAATAAACTATTTCTCAAAAACAAGACCCCAGCTCCCGGTCTACTCCCCGGTCCGCGCAACAATCTTACTTTAATTGCATGTAACATAAATTATGGCGACTTATTACAATCCGCTCCCGATACACGCTGCCCCGAGGTAGTATTATGTACCGATGTGTTTACCAGCTGATATTTAAGTATTCTACGCATAATATTTAAGACAACAACGGTCTTTTTATGGAGAAACTAACGCTTGGTTAGATGTTTAAAAGTTAGCTTAATCGCAAGTCAAAAGTAATGTGGAAGTAATTTTGGTTGCACTTGCAACGGTATTCAACGTAAGCTTCTTTTAGTTACTGCAACTAAGAATGTTCAGGCTACTCATAGGTTTAAAATTGGTATATAGATGAGTATAAAGCTACTTATAGGTTTAAAGCTTTCAGGAGGAGAATTGTGTAAATAAGTTCAACAAAGAATGTATTTATTTTATTTCGAAGTTTTTACCAATTTACTGAAGGAATTACATGCTATACAGACCTATTAAAACTGCGGAATCTTAGCCCTTATCAATGCCACACTCGCAAAAACTATGAGCCTGCTTGCTTTGGTACAAATGTGTATAAAAATCCAAGGGACAGACTTCTTAAGTTTATACCATCGCTACCAGGTAAATGTACGAACATCTAACTTCATAGTGAACTAAATCATTTTAGTAGGTAGTCTCTAATTATGATGTCATAACACGCAATATATAAAAGTACGTATGATCAGTATATAATTTAGATAACCGCCGTGTGAGTCTCTTTGTAAGTTAATGAGTTATAGCTTCCGCTACAGATAGTAACAATATCATTGTAGATACCTTTGATAATAATATTTTATTGCTCATATTATTTATTTGGTATTCGTAATTTAATTACAAATTATAGGTGCATTAATTTCCCGTGGCTTTATTTCATTCAGCTTCTTCTAACCTGTAATTAAGTAGGTATCGTCTTATCCTATATATTTTTTTTATAAGTTAGATCAAATAAATGCTATATCCGTCGCCGACGCACCTACAATGCCTATAGTTAGACACAGTTGATTTTTAAGCCAAAAGCAGTGGCAGTGGACCAAAAAATAATACTTAAATCCTCGTCATATTTAATTTATTAAGGCTTTTTGAACTTCGTATATTATACTAAAAATCAAGATTTATTTACTTCACAAAAAAAATGCACTCAAGTTACTAAATTCGAGGTTACAAAGAGTTAAAACCATTTTCTCTTCTAACACGGTAAGCCAACTAAGTAATAATATAATCCGGATATAAATGAGATCAGATACCAGATCCGGCAGATAATAATCAAGTATGGAGAATCTAAATCCGGTTCGTATTACGATTCCCGGATGTGGTAAAACGTCATAATCTTTGTAGCATTTATATTTATAGTGATTATAATTATTTAGTAGGTACGTGAAATCTGGACTGTGTAGAAGTTAAACGGATGATACGTTAAAGATAAAACTTGGTTTAGGAACCCAGTGACACTAATAAGGTAACTACATATTTATCAGGGCCTATCCAGTTATTCTCCTCAGGACGATTATGAAACTGTTAGACAAAGCTATAGGTTGTTAACAATATGAATAGGCCAAACAATCAATTTGACGTATTTCTACATGCAAGCAATAAATTAAATAGCCTTTTAATAATCTTGCCTCCTTTGTTAGCTATTGTTCGTAATGACAGTTACGTTTTCATATATTCTAATGATGTTTATATGGGACTTTCTCTAACATTAGAAGTTATTAAAGTTTTGACACCGCAGTTTCTCTTAGCCCTCAGATGCCTTCGTGCATAAATAGAGGATGAAAGCTTTGGCAATTTATTTAAACGAGCGGCCCGCCCGACTTCGTATGGCTTTAAAACATACACTTAAACCTTACTTATGAATCACTCTATCTATTGGTGAAAAATGCGTGAAAATCTATTCAGTAGTTTTGCTATTATCGTTATACTACTCTCGTAGACCGCAAACAAATTTACAGAGGCTCCATGTGGTTTGTTCCCACTAGTTCTACTGCTTAGTTCTACCGTAGAACTAATGGGAACTTTTTTTCCCACTAGTTCTACTATATGAGATGTAACAAAATAGTAGAACTAGTGGGAATTATGGTTTTTATTGGTATTCCCACTAGTTCCACTGAACATTGGCAGTAGAACTAATGGGACATTTTGTTCTACTAGACAGAAGAAGTACAGTCAACGGCCTGGGTGACATCTCGCCGTGTCCGGTAATCTGTAGTTGTGATTTTTTTCAGAGCTCAAAATCGATAGCAGTCAGAAAAACTTAGATTTTTTAGATAACTTTCAGCAAATATCAAATGCTTTTCTTTATAAAAGTACTAGAGCAGCAGAAATAAAGAGGAGCTAGTTAATCCTTTTGTTCATCTAATTTTATAACACCTCTGTGGTGTTGTTTAAAAATCAGATATTGATATTCATTTTCAATACTACATTAAATTATACAAAATTAATGTAGTATTGAAATTATTTAAAAATACTTGCTGATTGACTGTTTGAATTGCAGCCCTATGATTAAGACAAAAAAAAAAACAAATAAAAATAATAGTTTAAAAACACGCTTTAAAAAAATACAAAAAAAAAATTAAACATCTGTTGAACACTTGTCAATTTTTTTTACAAATAATGACGTTGAACTAAAGTCCCTTTTGTAGCCACACTTTACTTAGACGAGTGTTCAACAGATGTTTAACTTTTTGTAAAAGACTGTTAGCTTCCAACACAACACTCACATTAAACTAACTTTTTAAAGCGTGTTTATTTTATCAATGTCTGATTTTTAAACACCACCACAGAGGTGCCTATAAAATTAGATGAACAAAAAAGATTTACTAGCTCCTCTACATTTCTGCTGTCCTAGTACTTTTCTAAAGAAAAACATTTGATTTTTGTTGAAATTCATGAAAAAAATCGAAGTTATTCTGCCTGCTATCGATATTGAGCTCTGAAAAAAATCACAACTATCAGCCGTCGACTGTACTTCTTCTGTCTAGTAGAACAAAATTATGTCCCATTAGTTCTACTGTCAATGTTCAGTGGAACTAGTGGGAATACCAATAAAAACCATAATTCCCACTAGTTCTACTATTTTGTTACACCTCAAATAGTAGAACTAGTGGGAAAAAAAGTTCCCATTAGTTCTACGGTAGAACTAAGCAGTAGAACTAGTGGGAACAAACCCTCCATGTGTTGGTATTCAATTCATTAGCAGTGTACCGTCTTAATTTTACATTACAGTGGCGTATGTTATGCATATTTTAATCAATAATCGTTTTTAATTTCTACGATAACGAGACAACATAAAGATGCATCAACATTCATGAAAATATTAATATCGATTGAAAATTACTGTCAACGCGCATTCTTAAATTGGATATTATCGATAAACAATTGAGCGATCATTATAAAGAACATGAATGTCAAGCGATATGTAATCATCGGTAATCGTAACTCGATTAACGACTGACTAAAACGGTAACAGAATACGGCTCCCGCGCAGATTATTCATAGTCTGATTATCATAGAATTAACTGATAATAAATCATAGGTGTTCCAATTATGCGGCGGTTTTAGATCGCATAAAATTACTTAGGAACGCGGAAAAATTATTTCGATTAAGCATTCGAATACTCGCGTCTAGCCTAGTTGTGTTTAGTGATGTGATCATGTCGATAATCGTAACATCGATGATTAGTTTTTGTCCTTTTGTTCTTTTGCAAAATTAGTTTAGTAATTATTTAAACTAACAATGTACTAAGTGAGAAATTGCCGTATCAAATACAGACGGTATGACGCAAGACACGGAAATTAAGGCAGCTCTAATTCTCTACTGGGTTGTAATTATGTATCTATCTGACTTTTACTTAACATTGCCGCGAGTACAATAATAATTCACTTGCTATTGTATCGAGAAAGCCAAAGATAGCATAATTATGAAAGGGAATAATTTATTTGTGCACTATAGCTTTCGACTTCGACATGGGTTGGAAATATTGGTATTTCTTTGGTACAAAATACTCTCCGGTCGTGTTGGATTTCTTTCCCGTTGGACTATGAGAGCGAGGGAATAGAGAGTGCACCTGGGTCTACGCAAGCGCTCGTACACTATATGTAAGTATCTACTGCGCACCTGACTGATCTCCTTAGGTTCTAAACCAGCCACTATGGCCGAAATTCTATCTGGATGCCATTACGCACTTTATTCGTAAAAACATGCAAATATACTATTCCTACATGAAGGTCTCATCTAAACAAACTTAACAGTGATGAACAGGGAAACTTCGTTTTATGAAAATGTGGTGGTTTTAAATAAAGCATTTTATTAGTTTTCCGACGGAACAGATAAAGTTATTGAATAAAACAATGCTATATCATTTTCACACAGTTCAACTCATGTTTTGTGTAAAAACCTGTCCCGTTTTTCTATTGCGTCTCTCAAATAATTGCTTCATTAAATAGTTGCAAGAAATTATTAAGTGATTGAAGATGTAATTAATGTCTTATTATTATAGACAATTTCTTTTCCATGTTTAGCTTCTGCACGAAGAGATGAAAAATGGTAAAAACTAATGTGTGAAGTTTTTTTACTGCAACTGCTAACTAGCTTGCGTATAAGAAACAACTTTTATTTAATAAAGGTTCTACGATGTATCGTTTTTATTACGTATAATATTATTTTGAAGGGTCACCAACTAAATGTGTCACTTCGACTTGGCAAAACCCGCTTACAAAATCACCTACATCCAGAATTATTCACACCTTCTAAGTATTTTGTGCTTTGTCAACGCAAACACATTACACCTACTGAATTCTCACCAATTCTCTTCAAAGTTCCGCTTTAAAATAATCGTCTCCCATTTAAAATTCGACTTCATTATCCTCATAATCAAAAGATAAGCACCCGAACTTGATTTAATTGAAAAAAGAAATCCAAGATAGTTTGTCGGCGAGCTTCGGGGCTGCTCGGGAGCGGTCGGGAGGCAACACGATCCCAGCAATGATCTAATTACGTTGATTAATGATACACATTTATATCCTTCGTAAACGTACACTTACCCATCCGGCCCTTTAAGAATGTTTCATACAGGGTATTCGCAGACTGAGGTTTTTAAGTGTTGCCTTAATTATGTAAAAGTTTATTAGGACTTATGTCCTTTTTTTTTGGCACACATGGCTTTACATTGCTTTGCATTCATTCAATATTACCCCTAAAGTTAGTTGGGTGGGTGGGCCAAACTGGGAGTATTATAACACTACTAAAAAAGTAGTGAGCTCAAATGTAGTTGCTTATTTTCGTCTAACCGCAAAGCAAACACTTCTTAAATGCGCTAGTTGATATTCTATCTATGCCTTGAACCAAGCAATGCCTATCATTTCTAGCTGCATCCTTTGGCTAAGCACTAAACAGGCCTAGACAGAGTTGAGAGTGACAATGAGATGTTCCTCAAAAGGCTGGCAAGTTACAAAGAGACTACAGGCATTGCTTTAAAGCAGAGACATTGGGTGTTTAGGGTGCTACTTTTCTAATCACTCAAGTCACTAAAGAGTTTCTGAGCTTTTGGTGGAAATAATTCTGCATTAAAAATATTATAGTACCAATTAATCCAAAAAGAACCTAAAAAAAAGCAACTATTACGATTTTATCGATATATCCTTTTGCAAGCACTACTGCCACATCTCATTCTAGACACTTTTCTTAATCTTTGTTTTTATTCATAAATTAAGTTAAATATCTCAATAGAAAAGTGTCATATCTACTAATCTTACACGTCCTAATAATTTGAATAGCCCACACTTTAGGGCACTTTCGTATCATTAATAGCTTCATGCTACTTTGTTCTATGATAACTATCTATACCGATTTCTTTGTACTCTCTAATTACACAAAGTAAGTGTGCATTTTAATTATATGGAAGGGTGCAGAAAACTGGCGTTGCTTGAGGCGTGGAGGTGCCACTAGGGTGAATATGAAGTTAGGACTGGTTTTGTGACTATGTCCTTACGCATTTTGTTTTAGAATCACTTTTTAAAACAGTGTAACTAGTTGTAACTTTTCATAGGACATTCCAAAAGCCCTTTTTTTCAAGTCTTCAAACTTAAACAGCTTGTGTGGATCAAAAATAACATAATTATAATATTTTATTAAAATCTTATATTTTTTTGTCTTGCTTTAAGACCATCTTAAAACTAAAATCACCACCATCTTAATAATATACAAAATGATCTTCAAACAATTTTTCCTCTACAATTAAAATATCCTCTATAATTTAGTCCAAGTCGCCAGTCTGCAGGGTGTCACTATAAACTTCTAGTGATTAGTACTCCCGCTTAATAATCGTCTTGGCAATATTTATTGCTTTGCCGCGCTAATTATCAAGGAATTTTGATACTGAATTATTAGTCTGTTGCCTGGTAAGCCGTTAATTATATTTAATTTTAATACTGTTATAATTGATCTGTGAATGATAGTTTGTGAACGAACTGGAACTTGCTAAATTATTTTATGATTTTCTGTTAAATGTGTCTGTAATTATATGTAGGTATTTAGATTTACTTAACTTTTTCTTATTTAGTGTTCAAAGTTTTGAACTATTCAAAAGTGTATTAGATATTACGAAGATATATAAAAAGATGACATAGAAAATGAAAGAATTTTGGAAGATCAGTGTCTTTCGTTTATCAAAAAAGAAATTAAGATTGTCTAAAATACGTATGAATAAAAAATTGCGTATAAGAATGACTCAAGCAAAAAGTATGAAAGCAAAGATAAACGCAGGAAGTCAGATTGATGCAATACTTGGTATCTTACCAATAGACATTAGAACTAAGAGATACATAGAGCCTCTTTTCATACTTTATTTGAAATAAAAGTTTTTTTTTTTTTATATGAGCAGAAGTAAAACAGGTAAATGCGTAAAGACGTATGATTGAGGCAAACTCAAGAAGAAAGATGCGTGTGAAAGTAAGAGAGAGAAAATGTGGCTGGTAAACTTGACCCGAAAAGAAGGGAAATAAGTTCTTACCAAAGTGATCGTCGCTACAGAGTCAAGCGTTTCGTACCCTCAAGCCCCGGTTTCCCTTTGTTTTTATTTTACACAGAAATTTAATTTCCTGCACTCACGTGTCACGAGCCTCAAAAACTATTGCGCATCGCTCAACCGGTAATACAAAGCAATCTAAATTGGAAAATAGGCAATGCGCAGTGTGTGCTTACCAAAAACGACCATTCTGAATGCGACGCGATTAAAAAAAGAAGTCTGATGCCGATCGCGCCGCGGGAGGGGTGTGGGAACCCCGTTTTCCCCCCTTTTTTCCTATTTTTTCCTTTTTTTTCGGGGAGTGGGTGACGCGGGTGCATGCGCCCGGCACCCACCTTTGTTTCGCATAAACAAATTAATTTCGGACGCTGTTTTTGATGGTTAATATGTTCGAAAATTGGGATTTTTTCGTGTGAGACCAATCGGGCGAAAAGAAAACTTCGGGTAGGGCGCTGTTAAGCTACGTACGATCATAAGAGGATATGTTGCTTGTTCTTTGTTTAATTAATGCCATAACTCCTTTTGAGATACTGAAACTGAAATATTAAATGATTGCGAGGAATACAAAGAGTTCATGATTGTAAAGAATATACGCCTCATCTTTTATTGTAGGTAAGTCAGTGATGGTTCTTTAAATACAGGTAAGAATTGTGCCGTATAAGAAATCAATTGAAAATGATTACCTAAAACGAAAATTTATCTATTCACTGCAAAAGCAACTCAAATAAAAACAGAAGTTTTATAAAGAAAAGTTGCTTTCAAGCTAACAACTTAACCACGAAGTAGCAAAAACTTCGCGGGCTAAACAAACCATAGACACCTACGTTAGATGTAAGTCGTTGTTTGCGCGACCTATTTAGCCGGCCAACAGTTGACGCAGATGGAATCAGGTGATAATCAGCCACTTCAGACACACGTTGCGCGTACGGTGGGGCGCCTACCCCGCACCCACTCATTAAGGGGGGGTGGTGGCGAGGACAATGCATGTTTGTACTGCTTTTTGCCCATTTTTTTCATTATTTCATTTCATTTCGCCCACCGCCCACACGTCCGCGCTCGCGATTGTGCGCCTCCGCTTTTTTATAATTCGTTACCTTTTTTATCGGTCGCTCCATTTTCAGAGGATGGGTGGAGAGCGGGTAGCACACACGAGCTTGAAAACGCCGCGTTCAAACGCTGACATTGTAAAAAATAAACGAAATAGCCAAGGTAACGTAATTATTTATAATACCGAAGTATTTTTTAATGAAGAAGATGATTAAATTTTATGTTATTCTAACGATCTTATTACAGGTGTTTTACAATTTTCACCATAACGAGGAATTCGAGGTTTTTTTTGATACTCAAAACTCCAAATAAAATTAAACATTTCACACAATATTTGGTTCTAAAACGATTTCACAGTCGTTTTTATTGAAATAATAATCGAATTAAATACTCAAACACAATTATTAATCAGTAATCGGCTGTCAGATATTTTTGTTAACGAACGTTTATGATTCACGGTTTCAATTAAGTAAATCGGAGATTAGTTTTTAATTTTTTAACAACACTAAAATTTAGTTTCACACGACCTTTTTGCTCATGTAACAGAGTTGCAAATCCAGTGGCAAAAAAATCTGAAATTACAGCGTTTGTACCGTCGATTTGAACGGCCCGTCTGCAACCTGGGCTTCATATATCAGATAGCCACTCGATCTAAGTTGTGCATTACTCATATTGTTAATAGGTTCTTTGTTGGGCGCGATAGGTGAAGTGCATTGTTTCTGGCCAGTCTCCGCGTGCGATGGGAGATGTCCTATAGCAGAATAAATTGATGATTGCAACACTTTTATTTTTGTTTAATAGACTTTGTAATTTATCTCTTTTGTGAATGTAATAGAATTGCGGGATGTTGGGAGTTGTTTTGACAGATGCCGTTTGTATCAAATGTTAGGTAGCTGTTTGATATGGAATTAGATGGAGTCTCTTTAAGATTAGTTTTACTATATCGGTATACGATGTGATATAGTTGCTACATTGATTATATGTGTATCTTTGAATATACTTTACAAATACACGACTAAAAATTAAAACCAACAATTTAAAAGCAACGCTATCTCTTTTATCCGCTACATTCAATAAAAATGAAAATTGTAAATAAATACACGATTAGAACCGACCATTAAGCAGTGTTTCCATTAATTTTAATGTGGACCGCCGACATTACGGGACAGAACGCCATAGAGCCGCCTAAACACATTAAACATACCTACATACGAAAAAAAATGGAAGCACGCGATATCAAATAAACGATTTCCAAATGTTACTTGATAATTTAATTGAACTTACCAACACACCGTTATAGCAAATTTAATTAAAAACCCGATGATACGATACGCGATATCCTGAACAGTTACTTCAGCAAACATGATCAAAAAACAATTACAAAAACAGAAAAAAAATAACACATTCGAGACACTCCACGCGTTCCGCTGTTCGAATTTATAAGTGTATTGAAAAAAAAAGTATCGAAACTGGTTGTAATGTACGTGATTTCGCATTTTAATTCGTCTGTAATGTTGGGACATCTCCCTTTAAAAATGTTTATTGCGGATTTTTTTTCTCGTCGCATTATTAAGTGGTTGGCGCACGTACGCTTGCATATGTACGCGCGCTTTGCATCAGATCTCATAGGCCCAAGTAATAACATAAACTTAATACTATTGTGCTATTATTTGATCGATGCGTGGCTGTCGTAAACTGTTTTGAATATTCATTATTCGTTAATTGGATTTCTGTTATTAAGCTCGTAAAAGTTGTGTGAATTATCTTGTGTGTCGTGGAATCTTACTAATGCCTATTGTAAATGCGAAAGTAACCCCGTCTGTCTGTTTTATTTACTTGCAAGTATCTACCTACTGAAACTGAAATTGCAGTCTTAGCCATAGATATATCTTAGAATACCCAGATATTGACTCTTTCTTTGCAAAATATTACATACAGTGGACGTAGTGTAGTAGTACGAGTACCAACGGAACAGCCAAAATCCTGTTTGACTGTCTTTCTATAATAAACATTCATACAATCGCGCAAGAGACGTTATATTGCCCTCAGATAATTCTAAGAAAACTTCATCTTTTGTATCTAAATAGGTCATTTATATGCATACAAAACGCTAAGTCTGAAACCGCTCCAAGTTCTTTGCAAAGATGGAGAATGCAAAAAAAAATGTTTTCTTTGTAATCAAGACAACAGTAACAAGGGCATCACCATAGAAATGTAAGTTTACGCGAATGTGAATGTTATGTGTCAAAAAGCTTGTGGTGTGTCATAAGTCTCATTAGGTGATAGAACATAGATTTATTTGTTTACTGTTTTGTTGTTCTCCTTGTTTATTTTCTTGCGTTCTTTTATGTATTTTAATTATGAAAGTAGACTTTTCGAAGTTGTGCACAAGTTTCATAATTTAATTACTAGTTGGAATATCGGTTAATTTAATTATAATTTGGAATATCGTTTGCTTTCATTTCTTTAACCAGTCCTAACCTCACCTAAGTTAGTATGCACTTCACTCTTTCGAAATTCCCTTGCCGCCCTTTTCTCAATTTTCTTATTTGGAGTCCCCAATGTGCGCAATGCTATCGTCTTCCCTATTTCTCTTTCTTTTGCTTTACTGTTCACACTATTAATCTAGTCTTAAAATTAAAATTTCATGATCACTTCTGTAGTCTTTTACATCTTAATATCTTATATTTATGTGCGTAAAACGAAGACGATTGCTTACGACTTATCAATATGTGTGTGCACAGAGTAGTTTGCTATAAAAATCAAATCGATTACATTATGAAGACAATCGATTTAATTGCTCCACGTAATAAACTTCTTTATATGTAAGCTATTTAATATTTTATTATTATCCGCAACAAAGGACAATTAATTATGTACTAAAACTTAGAAATCAATTACTGTGTAAATAAAATTGAGTATTTAATTATAGGAATTAGGTATTTTACTAAAAAGCGTGTCATTCAAGTAAACCTAAAACTATGAAATATTTTTATTCACTGTTTTTGAAAATCGACAAAGAAAAAATCCGTCATTTGAAAAACGAACCTTTAAAAAAATGAAAAGAAAAAAAAGTTCAAATTCAAAAATTAGAACGCACACATTCCATGGCAACATCATTCCATAATTAAAACCAAATTCGTGCATTAGACGGCCAGAATCATGTGCTAATTGCACAGGGCTACCAACAGTCGCGACGCGAGCCTGACAAACGACTTTGATCAATCACGTCCGTCCTCCGTGGGCAACCCTGGCCGCGGCTGCGACGTCGAGATTTATATTTGTAGCAACCCTAGCTTCGGAGGCGCTACACCGTATTTACCGCTGTCAATATTAATTTCGATGCAATTTTCAACTTTATTCCTTTAAAATAACGTTCCGTTTTGTTTTTGTTGGACGGGAAATTCGTGCAAAGTTTCTGGATAACCATTTGGTGAGAAGCCGATGGGTTTATGCGTAGGATATTGTTTTATGACGTGAGAAGTGCTGCATAATCTAATGCTGTTTGTTGAGCTTTCTGTTCGCGATGGAACTTTAACTAAAAATATGTTTATGTCAACCAGTGACAAGGTTTAGAGTTGAAGATCCTGTCATTAAGTATATTCTGCCTAGAAAAGAAGGTGTAACTTATTTGTTTGTACTTTTTTTAGCTACTTACATCTGTTGTCCGTTGGAAATGCGACTTTAATCATATTACATGCAGACTTCATAGTGTTGTAGTTACGCAATGAGTCAAGGTCCAATACTAAATAAGCCGAAATATGAAAATAAGGACGAAAATACAAACGAGAAGACTTCCCGAGCCCGGAACACCCTCATAACTTATTTAATCAGGCGCAACTTATTTCCATAGTAATACATTTTACCTTGGTAAGCGACAAAATTTAAAACCGCATAATGACACCGAAAAAACGGGTCTCAACGTTTTCACTATAACTTTTGTAATTTACAAGCCAATTAAAATAAAAAATGGGATGCACCCCACAGCCACCCCTTTAATTATGATTTTTTGCATTTTTTAATGATAATAAATTCGCTTGACTGCAGTGCCGTCCGTTGTTCTACGTGGGACATACATTATTCCGTGTCTTATTATAATTTTTATTAAGTTATTCATTGTTTAAGCGGCTTTTTAAACTTGGCGATCTGATTTAGCACCGAGCTTAATCTAACCAGTTTTACGTTTAAGAAAATCTACATCATATAGTAACATTATATGACACATTAAACAGCAATAAATTACCAAATACATAATGATGAATAGGACTAAAAGACAAGTTTATAGCCGAAATATTCGGGTCAGACAGCGACGATAGGTCAGTATAAAATGGTGGGTTTAGGAAAGGCGAAACAACGTACGGAACTTAGGACGAATTTTTTGTTACAATATGGCAATGATCATATTATCTGCTTGGATTGTTAACAGCTCGTTATAGTTAGATCTAGTTGATATTAATGTGTAAGTAGATAGACGTAAACATTAAAAGTAAGAAACTGAAAAGATGTATTTGATAACAGCATGCCACTTAAAACCTTGAAAGAAAATAGGAAAAAGAGGCCATATCTAAATTAAGAAAACAGAAAGCTTACTGGTTCAAGTGAAAAGGATCTAAGTCAAACATTTAATGTTTTCTTACCGAGCACACCCCTACCTGTTGCGATTTTATTAAAACATTTTGATAAAAGCGATATGGAAAATTCGTGTATCAAATCATACGAATGATTAATTACGGATGCCAGTGTTAGTGGTGTTAAATATGCAGTGGCCTTTTATTCTATTGGGAGTGGGACATTCGGGAACTATTCGATTAACTAGTTAAGCCTATTTTAAATAAGCCATTTAGAATAATATTTACAAAGATATTTTTAGCAATAAAATTAACTTGCAAGCTAAAACAGGACCGTAAATCAGAAATCTGATTGTACCGGATTGAAGCACTAGAAAAATATTAATTGAAGCTAAAAAACAACTTATGGTGCACTCCCGTACCTGCTCAAAGGTAGTAGATACAAATTGAACGGCAACCGACGTGGCCGCAAGCGTACCTCACAAAAAGCCGAATGGTTAATGAAAAAACTACACGCAGTCAATATTTGATGAGAGCCAATTTAAATGTTCGTCCACTTGTAGACATCGCATAGTTCGATTCTGGTGGGCCCGAGCTTCGAGCGCGGCCCATGTGTGGGGGCGGCGCGCCCCCGTCGATTTCCCGAAAAAAGAAAAAAGGAAGAAAAAAATAAAAATGGCGTGCGCGCCCGCGTCTGTGTGCGTGAAAAAAATGCAGATATAATGCAAGTAATAATAATAATAATAGGCGATCGGCGGCCGCGCGCGCCACCCCTTCACCACCCAATTTTCATTCAAATGTGCTCGACGATTTTTTTAAACTATTTTTTTCACCGCCAATATTTTTTCGGGATTTTCCATTAGCAATGCGACTGTCCGAATAGTTCGTGTTGTCCGGTGAATAAGTGCTTTGTCCGGTCTTTTTGTGCAAGGCTCGCTTAGATAGTAGATTTCATTAAAAGTTAAACAGTGCAACCATTCTACATATTATCGTTTCATAACAAACATTAGTTTTGAATACAAAATCTTACTTTCTTAGGACGAGACTAAGGCAAATACTACATTGATATCCCCAAAATGATAAACACAACTTACTTAATCTATGATGAATTAAGATCTTCCTTCAGTAGAAAATCTTGAAGTACAAGAATTATTCATTCATCCTTCCAAAGTAGTTCGGCGAAGTCATGCGAACTAAAGAATGGGTAAAGTTTGTAGAAAAGATTAGTAGCGTACACACTGTCTTCCCGTACTTAGTGAATGAAAATAAAAGTCATTCTAGCTACCGGCGTTTAGCCCGACCACAGCGCTTGCATTAAGCGCTTTGTGGCCATGTTAATAGAGTTGAAATTGCGTTAAAGCTAATAATCTCGTTCCGCTAAGTCCACGTGTATGGGCCAAAAGTTGCCAATCGAGTTTTGTTTGAAATTCGCTACATACAAAATATACGGGTTGTCAGAATTTCGACATGTGTGATTATTAATTTAGCATGAACAGAGAGTAAAAATTAAAAATTATACCGTACACACGAAACGGAATAGAAGAGTAAAAGCGTGCGTTTCCACGACACGAGGACGCGACGGACGCGTACGACATGACATTCAATTTAAACTCGGACGGAGCACGCGTTCAATAATTAACATAATGTACTTTTTCTCCGTTTTTTCACTTCCCGTTTGACACTCCATCACTCATGGAAATTCCATTTTCAATGCTGCTATATGAGGGGTGGGGCGAGAGGGGTGGTCTTTGCATCCGCGCAATGGACATGGCGGTTTTGGGGGAGAGAGGGGTGGACGAAAAAAAGATTGTTAAAAAGGCTGGCCCCGCCGCGGCGGTGTGTGAGTGCGTGTGGGTAAAAAAGCGCTCACTAATCGATACTATAGATTCTGAGGCAAGTAGGTTGCGGCAGTGCGGAGCAGATTGGTCGGCGTCGAATCGCATGGCGATTTTTTCGCGGGGGCACTAACGAAGCGACGAATGTTTAGTCTTTGCGAGGACCTTTTGAGCCGGGGGATGTCGTCGTCTTTTTGGCGAGCCGAGCGGCCACTTGAGGATCGAGCGCGTTTATTCGCACTCAACTTTGTCCGCGTTTTCAATTTAAAGGCCACGTGTTAGTTAAGTAGCAGCGGTGAGCTTGACAGCTTTGTTTTTTTTCGAAAAGTACGCCAGAGTGGAACTTCGAAATGAAAATAAATCGACACGACTTTACGGATTTGGATTAAATTGTTTTTCTTAAATGTGGGCTAAAGCTACATACAACATGTTTGACACAAATTCTATTTACATTAAATGAAAATTTGAAACCGAAAAGCATTTTATCGGATTGCAAATTCGCTCCACCTACTAACCCAGTGATAGGGCTGCTACTGAGCGTGGTTTAGTTACGATATTATTTTATTAAATTTATAAACGCAGTTGTTTAACGTCGATATCAGTTTCCTAGTATACATGAGTATTATTATCATCCTTGTGTTTCTAGAAGATTTATTCGTTGTAAATATGTATGTAGATATAACAAAGTTCAGAAATCTGGAAAAAGACGTACCTAATTACATAGTAATTATTATATTGATCCAATGGCTGGTCAGTTAAATCCTTCTGAGTTAAGAAAAATGTAAACATCATTTTCTCTTTTCTTAAAAAGAATAACAACTAAAGTATTGTAAACTCCTCAGATAGTCATAATCCCATCTATTTTCGAAGTTGGCTTAATTCAAATTTTAATCCCAGAACAAAAGAGTCTTACTTTTCCCCATCTTAAGTTAATGCCTTGTCCTAAATAAAGCACGTGTGTAAAGTGGTACTCACCTCATTCTTGAGGTTGATGGGCTCTTGCTGCGGCCGGGGCGGCGAGTGCCGTCCCACCTCCGCGCCCTCCAACATATCAGCCTCGCATCCCGACTCGTCTGGTAACAAGAAAAAAGAAAAATTTAAAAAAAAAGAAAAAAAATCTAAAAAAAAAATGTGAAAAAACAACATGCAGTAGTTTTTTTGGGAAAATTATTTATTATTATATGATTTACAATTTGACACTATTTGAAATAGTTTATTAAAAAATTAGGACAAAATATTTTTCTGTGCATAATCTGAGCCCTAACATTACACTTTTCGAAAATCTCATTCATCACTACACCACATTACCTCACATACAAACTTCAAAGCCATAAACCAAACACAAAAAAAAGAAAAACCAATTTCCTAACCCTAAAAAGCAGCTAACCTTCTAAAAACTCTCTCCAGACATAGTAAACACGACCTACACCAATAGCACGACACAAATAGGTCAAGACACGTGGTCCCGTCTCCTTTGTTCCCTCTTTCGTTCGTACTCCATGCGAACATACGAATACCAGTCTTAGAGTTTACACATTAAGGTAGTGTTTAGCTCGCATTAGGTTTAGGAAGAAGAAAAAGTGTATCAGCTGTTTGGTATCGCGAGTCAATTGAAGGATGGATTGTTATGGTGTTCGGAAGAACGGTTTGTTTGTTGCTTTAGGGTTAGCGTGTTCTGTTTTTGAAATTTGAATTTGGTTCTTTTCTTTTTTTTCATTAGGTGTGGTTTGGTGGTATTTAGGTCTATGAAGGTCGTATGTGATGCAAAAGTAGGTTTTGTTACGAGATATTCTTTTTTAGTTTTTCTAAAACGCATGTCGATATACCCAAGTATTTTGCTAAAATGTATGCATACCGCGCCAGAGCCTGAATCCCTCAACAGAGGGAATTCTAGTGTGGGGATCTAGAGCTTTAACAATTGTAAAAACTTTTTCTATAAATAAATCTATTTTTTTTACAGTAAGTCAAGTTGTTCGTTTTAGCACTGGCTCCTATGTTTAAAATATTAAGCTTTCATGTAGCATATTTTTATGAGAATTGAATTAATTAATATACGTACTTACCTACTTAGTAGAAAAATCTCGATCTAAATTACTATAGGATATCTTGTACTACATGTATATTTAATTAAGATTTTACCTCAAGTAAACTAAGCAGGACTAAATTCCTACCACAAGATATGTTGATCCGGTATCTTATTGGAACTATACAGGGTGTAGCGTTAACGTAGTGCCGATTATGTACAGGGGGATTTATAGTTTCGTAGCTAACTAATAATGTAGTACTGGTCGACAAATCCTTTTTATTAGGTCTTGTTAGTTAGAAGACTATTAATAGTCTGTTTGTGGTTGATTTTATGTTGATTAGAACATTTTATTTAGTATTAGTAGTAGAAATAGTGATTTAGCACTGAAAGTTTATGATCTATGATCAGTCAATAGAAGGCTGACTTCAACATAAACCCTTATAACTATTTTTACTCGTTTATACCTTATTACTAATTGTCTTGTTTTAAATTGAAACCCATAAAATGAAAAGAATAAAATTATATCTAAGCAAAGAACAAATCACTGCCATCACCCAAAATGCCAAAACAAAACACTATCTAATAAGATAATATAATGAGCGAAAGCCCATTCTCAAATTTATCTTCCTAGCAAATTCATTCAACAATAACTTAGGTATACAAACTTAGGGCCTTCATTCGTTTATGCGTTTTCAAGCCTCTCTGGAACTAAACAGTCAAAAAAAATAATCCCCTTTTTCTAACTCTAACTAATTTTGATCTGAGCGCATACGTACTAAAGACCTTTCTAACACACATAGATATAATAAAAGTTAACAAATGAACTGCAAGAAACATCTCTAATACTTGGAAAGATACAACTAAATGTTTGCAGAAGAACAGACAATAACAATATCAGGGAGATACGGGGAATAGCATTAGTATTACTAACAAATATCATTGGAGTAAACCTTAGATTCTTAGTAGAGAATCGTGTATGAGTATTACTCATTAGGTGTTAGTTGTATGAATAATTTGGTTGTTTCTTCTGAAAAATATAACCCTTATTGGCAGTTGAGTAAGATATGAAAGTTTAAAGATGACTTTTTTATGTCAGAAGCTAGTGTTTCCACTCATGACTCATAAGAATTACACCTTAGCCGCTTATTCTTCTCACAAATTATGGCAACTTTATGCGTGTATAGATATACATATGTAGTTCAAATTGAGTTGCAACTTTCTCATACTTAGAAGCTAAGAATGAGGATCTTAATGTTACTTGATGCATATCTAAAATCATAAATGAAACATAAATTCCTTTTAAAGAATAGTAGGTGAACTTAACCATTTTCAATACACGTAGCTCCAATTTTGGAACAGCCTAAATTAAGAACGCCACACAGAATTCGATCTAATTTACGAACGAACAGACCATCATTCTACACAGGTTTATACCCTGCGCCTACGAGAACATATTCATCCTACAGAGGCGGAACGTCTAGGCTTCCACATGATCACGGAGACACGCTTTTGTAGCTATTTCGTTAGCCACCTCTTACGCGAAGAGGGGGTCTTTACGAGGAGACCACAGCACACGAGAAACCTTTGAACGTAAGTAATAAACTGACGCACAAAGCCTTAGGCTGTGGCTAGTCTTAGGTTGACAAGTCACACCTGAGCTTAAGTAACGGTGAAGCTGTAGTATGGCGTGATATGAGTTCCTAATTAGGTGAAGGTAATCTTATTTGGCGTTTTAACTGATTTGAGGAGAAAAACTGTTCAACCTAACCAATGTTAGCATTCTACTAAGTTCCCTCAACAAAATGATACACTATTAAATCTTAATAGATAAATTATTTGAAAAACATTATTATAGATTTAGACATAAATGTAATCTGCAAGATGGCAGATAACAGCCAAATTATATTTTCAAAGTATATGCTTAATAACTTTGAGGCACCAAATTAGGAGACACAGCAAAACAAATCCATAATCAAACGAAAATAAACCTAAACGACGTTACAAACTAAGACAAGACCAATCATTGTTCCACAAATAGCTGGCCGAGGCTAAGCAACACAGACCGATGCCAAAACCTAGCAGCCGTCGAATATGATTGCTCCTAATGCGGCGGGCGAGAGAGGGGGTGAGGTTAGGCTATAGGGTGTGTGGCGCGGGCACCGGGGAGGGGGTTACTGCGTCGCGCCGTGTTCTGACCGAGCAGTAAGTCTGGCTTAATCCTATCGGAAACGCGGGCCCCCATTGAAGATCGGCAAAGGCTCAGCATGAGGTACTAAAACGACGACATGTCTGAAGATTTGGAATATGTTGCGTGTCGTCGGTGGCCGTTTGGGGAATGTTGTGACGATCTTTGGTATCGGTGGCGTGTTTGTTTTCATGTGCGAAGGTTTTATATATTTTTTTTTATTTTTGTTGGTATTAGGAATTCTCTGTCTTTGATAAATACCTCAACTGTACTAGATTAATAGTTTATGTGACAAAAAATATATGTTTTGATTCTCCATACATATCCCTACATATTCAAGTGAAATGATCTTGATATAGATAGCCTAAAAACGCTATTTGTTCTACCACAAAAAGATCTCCGACAAAATACCCACCTATCACTGACACACCCACGCAAATCCAAACCACAGCCCCAAAAATCTCAATTACCCAATAAATCCAACGATATCGAACCTCCAAACTTAACTTCGCAACAACAAAGGCTACGCACTCAAAATCCTTAACCCCTAACCGTCGACTTATCCCCCCATACGCTCTCACGTACACCCGGCTATGCATCTAGGCTAGAGGGGGACATTACAAATTAATAGCACAAAGACCGGCCACAGATCGCCACTGCGAAAATTTACAGGCACTACACACACTTATAGCGCTACACTATAAAGGCTAGCCTTAGTAACTGTACTGATATTAAAGCGATTTGTGATCTTCGTGTTAGTACTTCATTTATTGGGCTTTGTTCAAGTTTTGTTCGGCTGATCAACAATTGTCGTTTCGATATTTCGATGTTTTGATGTTGTTGGTTGCATTGAAATAGATAGAAGTTCTATTCACATTTCGCTGTCATTTAGGGGTTCCATGTTTTTGAAATTATTCATGTCTTTGATTTGGGATTCAAACCTCCATTGAACTTATCACAGACTTAACTAAAGTGCCAATTCGATATCCATAATGGTTATGTAGTAAAAGGTGCAGCTTTAATAACTTGGAATTGAAATCGAAGAAGTGCATTTCTGATTCGCCTCTTTTAGAATTAATAGTCAGCCAGATTGACTGATACCTAATTGGAACAAAATGTTTATTTTCTAAATTATCTGAATAGTATATTAAATATCATATAATATAGTTAAACCTTATTTTCAAAATAAAACTTCAAAGTCCTAAACTATTGCAACATCTTGCAATATCTTGCAACACATAAGTGGACATGACTTCACAACCTACTAGTTACGGATACGCTTTTCAATACGACGTGTCATTGATACGTGTTATAAGCTGGCCAGGGGACTGCATTATTGAGCAACCGTTCTTCCGTAGGGCGCATCGTTCGAAATTAAACTATTTTTGCAAAATATTGTGTCAATTTTTTTGTCCGGTTCAAAAATATTGATGGATCGTGCGGTTAGATTAATATGCAATGCTTGGGAGAATGTTCGATTGACAACGTTTTGTTGAGTAGATTTTGTATTTGTTTTTGTTTTTGTGGGTGCGTGATTAAAAATGCAATTCGATGTAGCAACGTGGTTTTTAAAATCTGATCTGTCATCAGGTTGAATATCGTGTTTTATTTCTGTAAGTCTGGTGTTGCTGAATTCAAATTCAAATTCAAACTCAGGTCTATGGGTGGCTATTTATACCTAAGGATTACCAGACCTGGAAGTCGGATCAAGACATCATTCTCAGCAAGGTTGTATGAATACTTTGACACTAATCTACACTTTTTAAAATGAAAAAAACACCAATCCCAACTTTCACCTGTTAAATAAATAAATATCTAAGCGACTAGTGCGCCATTGCAAGCGGACACTTCACTACGTTTTCCGTTCATTAGATCGTGATTCTATTAATTGTTAACTTGTTTTGCAGTTTCGTTTTTCATTTCTTTAGCAAGGTTAAACTTCAGTTCAAGCGTTAGTAGTCGACGGAAATTGATACAGGTGTATGAAATAGTAAAGTACCTATATACAGGTATATGTATAAGGTAGCATCTAATGACATTTCACACTAATATTACCTATATGTATTGTTTATGCATCGGGAATCTGTTTAATCGCAAACAGGTTGTAAACTAGTTGCAGTTTTTATACACGTTACAGAATCTCCAGGTCTCCATAGTTAGATTCTAGCCATGTAGAATCCAATTTTAGAAAATCGAATCATTGAAAAATGTATTAAATCAACAATACTTTGTGAGCTTTATACGGGTGTTAGACTAAATAATTAATTTTCACCAAACAGAATACCGTTGACATGCAACTGAAATCGAATACATGAAACCCTTTTTGTCGCAACTTTTTATTCCGTTCCAATATCATTTGTGGAGGCTTTAACGACTGCCTCTCTACAAAAGTAAGCGGACAAATTGCTTCTAAAACAACAAAAGCCGACCGGAAAAATTCACAATCGTACCGAATCATTAATCTCAGAAACAAATGGAAATCGGCCGACATCTGCTATACTCGGCTCGAAAAAATGGCGGCCATAGTCGACAGTTGTCACGTTATTCTCGACGGGATTAATTAGAAATGCGATTAAAAGCAAACAAAACAGGGAATGGTGAACTTAAATTAATGAAAAATTACCACCCTCCGAGCACTCGTCAACTCTTTTTTTTAACGGGGTCGCTCCCGCGCATTAAGCGGCTTTAATTTGAATTCGGAATTAGAATTACGCGCGCTTTATAATTATTGTTTTTTTTTTCGGCCAGTGACGGTTGATTTCTAATTCTAACGAGGGTTTATTCGGAAAGTCACTTATGATTTTTTTGTTTCGGTATGAATATGCGAAATTGGATTTTGTTTTGGCCACTCTTAAATATTCAACAATAGGTAACAGGTAAATGATTATACCTGTGCATAAGTCGGGAAAATTATAAATTCCATTTTTTGCTGACGTTTTTAATGTATATTTGGAAGGGATAACCCTTGACACCATTTGTTACCAAGCAACAGACAAGTATATGGTAAAACGTTCTTGACTGGAGTGACCCAAATTGAAAGTTCATGTACGGTCGAAATATTATAAACTTCGACTCGACGAGTAACTATGATCCTCTTTCAAGACGGACTAACAGAAACCAATTGGAATAACTAAATAGAACTGGCTATGGGAACATTGATGATCATTTATATTTATTGGTGGAGTTGATAACTGGTCTTATGTAGTAGACCAACTAAGATCTGGTGAGGCCGATGAAGAAAATGGAAAAGCAGTATATCAATTACAATTTTGTCAAAAAATATTAGCCTTTTGTATGAGCCATAAGTCAGTAAATCACACCTGCCAAAGTCAATTGACAAAACACTCATACAAAGTGTCAATTATGAAAGTGTTGTGTCCAACAATTGGTAGTGACATCGTGATTAGTGCCTAATGGCGATAGTTTGGCAGTGCAACGAGTGTCGCGATTTCACTCTGTTTACAAATGATGATAATTTTTATTGATTTGTATGCGTGGTAAATATGGTATGTTATTATTGTATGCTGAAAGCAAAAAGATAGCAAAAGATTTTAGAGTTACGACAAAGATGTTAGAGTAAAGAAAACTTTGAAATTAAGTTTTTGGTTGTAGGTACATATCGACTAAATAGGTATAATAAGAAGATATGTATTGTCCTGTACCTCATATACATCATCATGAATAATCTTTCACCTTTGGGTGAAACAAATCTATGATTACTTTAAGTGTTATGGGTATCTTCAACACCACAGATTTCAATGCGAATAATGTCAATCTCTTCAAAATCACTCATTAAAAAACGAAAAAAAATCACCCCAATTTTGAACATCACAACACAAAATTCTAACAAGCAGAGAAAATGTCAAACAATAGCTTGTAAGCCAACAATAATAATAAGGAAATAATAAGTGATCGGTCCTCACGGGTGGAATAACGGCGGAGTGCCATTGTCGCGCTGAGAGGGACGAGGGTACTCCACAGAGTACACACCTCCGGGTATGGGAGGTTTTATGTCATTCTGTGTTGCATCTTATTATGTAAGAGGTGGTAAGAAGCCTTCAAGATATAGGATAAAAATCATGGTAAAAATGTGATAAAAGTGAGAGTCGGATTTGTGAAAAAAGTTCCGTGACTTTAATATCGAATAAAAAATTGCAAAATATTCACTTTTTTTTTAAGGAACTCTTAAGTATTTTTTAATTCGTTTTATACGAAAGGTTTGTAGAGTTTTTAAATCCGATAATATCGTAACAGAAATCCGATACTAAATATATTATATTACGGTATTATATACGGTATTTTTTTTATACTAGCTACAAGTTATTATAAAATAATTATCATATATATATTTTTTTTCTATTACTCTAAAGAAATGTTTCGTAAAGTAAAACCGCTACTAAAATAGATCAGTAGTAAGAACAATCCTAAAGTGACATGTACAAAGTCAGGCTTTTATTCTGAAAGTTCACACCACAGAACTTTTCTGTTCCGTAGTTCATACTCATACCTACCTATACATAATATTGTCCTTGTAATTGTTTCAATAAACTGGTGGATCAGTTAAATCGTTTATTTATATAACGTTTTCCACGCGGACATGCCGCGCATTTTACCGATGGCGTCAGTAAAGGGGAGCGTTCCCATATTCGCGTTTTACATTTTGCGCGGGAAGATGGGACGTTGAATATTTTTGGTTTCAATGTCAGGATTTTTTATTTCAATTTTATAATTGTTTGGATGTATTTTAGTAAAACTAATTTTCCTTTTGCGTTATATTGGAATCCACTGAAAGTGATATCTGCGATTTATTACTTTGTATGTATTTTGACCACTTTTAGATAATTTAGTAACAGGAAGGGTATCAAATATTACAGGTTCCTGTATAACCACATAACCACGTATGCATATGCATTACCCTTAAAATACCTTAAAATACCTAGGTAACAAAAATAGGTACTACCGAAATATACAAAATACACACGATGAATTCATTATACCACAGATACAATAAACAACAGATATGACTATACAACCCCCCACCAATTTAGTACACCAAACTACGCAAAAGGTGAGTAGCATACTATACTACGTTCAGATCAACATGGATACAAGTCATGGTATCATACTCACGGTTTTGATTGAAGTGCGTAAACAGAGCAGTAAGCATCCAGGTATCTTTTGAAGGATATGCACAATTGTACATGTTATATTTCGATTCTATATGCCCCTTATATCCATTTCGATCTGGGAACCAAACAAAAAATGCCATGTATCAGGTTCTTGAAGCCTGTTTTTAGGGAAATAATTTGGAAAATATAAGGATTTGTTTAATTTTTGATGATTTTTTATAAACGATAGGGTCTGCGTTTTAACGGTTTTTAATTTCGACTCCCTGAGTTAAAATAAAACATAATTGACATAAGAACAATTTTGTGGAATTTAAGGCTGTCCAGATTAATTTGAATTAAAAGCTACAAGTACTGAACGTTATTTTAATACGAAAATAAAAATAAATGTGTGTGAATTTTTTTAGAGAATTCAGAGTCATAGAAGGCTTCAAATCTGAACAAAATTAAACAGACACAGCGAAAACCGCAATCTTAACATTTTCCTAACACCAAACAAGAACATACAAAAATCCAAGTACAATCTTCAACCAGCAATAATAGTATAAAATGAAGCGTCAACAAGTCCTTTGAACTAAATATTAATAGCATAGAAGCCGTGCTTTTATTGCGAACACATCAGAGAAACAATAGTAATACTCAAGGAAATGCTGAGACGCGTAAAATTCCCTCTAATGTGTTATTTAGAGACGGCTGGCCGCGTAATTCATGATGGCATTGCGACTGTTCAAGATTACGCTTTTTTGTTTGATGTTACCTACACTTCAAAGTTATGACAGGTTTTAAGTGTAGCTTATACTAGCTTCCGCCGGTTTGCCCATGTCCTGTGGAAACTAGTTCGCATGTAGCCTATAAGTAACTAACTAACTATGGCCTGATAACATCTATAAAAGATGATTAAAGCTGCATCCGTTTCAGGTGGTTTGGCTTTGGCACTTGCGCTGCCTATAAGTAGCCTATAAGTAGCCCTTGATAAATGAGCTAACTCGCTAAGAATTTTCAAATCGGTCCCGCAGAAGCTGAGATTAGCGTAATCAAGGGAAAAGACAAATTTTTCATAGCTTACCTTAAATGCTTTATTTATAGCATAAATAACTAACCATGTTTGAAAGTGATATCGTGAAAAAATCTGCTCTTAATAGTCACAACTCTGTTTCGCGAATTAATACTAATCCTTTGTATAAAGAAATATCTTTTAATCAGTAATGGCTCACAAAAGCAATGATGACATTTTGTTCACTTTAATATGACTTGGCTCTCATCCTTAAAAGTGATCATCTTAAAATTAAATTATAAATTTAAAAAAACCCCCGACCCAAAAAAAGTACGCCATAATTATGATAGAAGGTAAAAACGCTGAACCCTATAAAAAAGCATAAAATAACTTTTAACACTACGTAAGTACCAACTAAAGCATGTCAGACTAAACTTTTGTCGTGTCGGGGGACCGCTCTAATTCATTACTTTAATTTGTAATTAGGCCGGTATCATTTGATTTATGTAAGTATTTTTGAAGGTAAAAAGCGGTCCCCCGACATGTCAAAATTTAGTTTAGTCTGACATGCTTTAGTTGGTACTTACGTAGTGTTAAAAGTTATTTTATGCTTTTTTATAGGGTTCAGCGTTTTTACCTTCTGTCATAATTATGGCGTACTTTTTTTGGGTCGGGGGTTTTTTTAAATTTATAATTTAATTTTATTTCATGCTTTTTGAAGGATCTCCTTAATTTTTCCTTCTTTCGTTTAATTTCTTTTATCTTAAGATGGGGTCGCTATATGCGATCTCGGCCAAAGGAAGCTGTTTAACAATCCTCATGACAAACTGGCTCTGGGAGAATTGCACAGATTGAGAAACAATAAAGATCAACCTTTGGTCATTCTAGATTTTCAGTAAAAATATAAATCGGTTTATCCGTTTCATTCCGGCATTCCAGGGTTTCATCCGCCACATCCCATTTCCAGCATCAGGTTCTCGTCAGTCAGAAACATGAAGAGAACTCGTCAAGACAAATTCAACGAGCCCAAACTCGATGGGTTTACTAAAAGGCAGTTCAGGGTTACGTCTCCTACCTTCGTGTCCTACCAGAAGACCAGCTCAGTGGTTCCAGAAGACATTAGTGTTTCAAATTTCAGATCCCACATATGCTTGCAAGTAAACTGAGCGTGTAACATTCCTATCACACCTAACAATCGAGCTGATGACCTTGAAGACCTGAACCGATTTCCACCAAACATAGCTAAGAACACTCCCGACTGACATACCTTTTAAACAAAAAAAACCGCATTATAATCGGATCATCCGTTTGGGAGCTACGATGCCACATACACACACACACACACACACAGACACGTCAAACGTATAACACCCCGTCGTTTTTGCGTCGGGGGTTAAAAACTAAAATTAGGTCCTTTCGAGCATCAAAAGAATCAACTAGATTACTTAAAAATGGATATCTATGTCACAACTCCAAATTCAATACTAACGCTTCTAGGATATTTTTAACATTTAAGCCGAAATAAGCCACTTCTCTAGCACTAGCAATTACTATTGGTAGCAGTTTCTCGGACGCTCTTTCACGTAGACCTACGCATTGAGGATTGTCTCCTAGTTTCTAGAAACCCTTGGTAAATATTGCACCCACGGTAGGGCTTATTTCAAGCAGACAACTATCTAGTTGATTGATTGAAGTTCTAAGAAAAAGAGATATGATCGGAATACTACTCTTGACCAATCAAGGAATTACAAACTAGTGATCCTCACTTTGAATAGGTAGAGATTGTCTCTTAACCTTCCTCGGTCGCTTGGTGAAAATTCCATAAAAATCTGTGCAGTTCTTTTTGTGTTTTTATTGCGATCATAAAGCCTAGTCCTATGCTCGGTTTCTATAAAAAGAATCTATCCGTTTTCTTATGGATAGTAGTTATTTTTACATAAGCCTTATATAATAAATGCCAATTTACCTTTTGGTTAAACTAAAACCTTTCTTGTTTATAGGCACATGACATTAATCTAGCGCTTTCACACCAGCAGTATTTTCACGACGTTTTTACGCGCGACATATTCCGGACGACAAAAACCTATCGCGTGGTTTCACGTATCATCGTTTGAATTAGGTAGATGTCAATTCAATTCAATTCAAATCATTTGTTTTCTGTTAGACGCGTTATGGCGTCCGTACGACCATACGTAGAAAAGCCGCTAGTGTGAAATAGTTTATAACAGTGTTTATAAAACGCAGTGATGGTAAAACAATAGAATAATCTAAAACATATAATATGACGTTGAAATGGTGTTTATTACTCAGAAAGATTATGATGTTGGTCCATAACAGCTTCCTGTTTAGAATGCAAATGAGATTAGAGTATGAGCTGTAAAAAGTTTGAGCTACGGTGACAATGAAGTTAGCAGTTTTGTGGACAAGTTTTGAGATTTTGTAGCACTTTTTATTGCTGTTTTCTTAGTTTTATACCTGGTTTGTTGTTTTATGTTTTGTAGAACTGTGAGAAGTTGGTTATTTTACTCGTCTTTGGTAGTATATGGACTTATAAATTGAACTTAGGTATATTCTATGTATACTTAGACATAGTAACAGCTTTAACTAGTAGTGTGCATGGTTTGCCCTAAATCGTACTAAATGAATGTATGAATGTTTTCTGGCAAAAGCTATTTAACGGATACTGCTCAAATATCAGGAAAACAAATATGCTATTTCTCATGTGGTTTTGTGAAGAAGTTATCTTGTGAGAACAGACCGAAGGCAACAGCTAGCTTTGTCCTGAACACCTCCAACATACACGAAGCAGTTCTTTACAGCTGACATATTAACCAAAGAACATCCAAAAAACTACTGAACATCGCAAAAACACCAACCACTAGAAGTGTATCCCTGAAAACGCAAATTAACCAATGGCTTTTACAAATATCGGTCAATTAAGCGGTGAGAGGGATAACAATTGAAATCGGTTTCGCTTTCATTGAGGCCCGGCATAAACGCATTCGTAAATATAATAATAGATGAAGAGATACATCAATGGATGTCCACAGCGTTTTCGGGCCGCCACTTTCAATTTCAATGCGAACGCGAAGCCACCATGATTTTAGCTTATTGGGAATTGCAATGTGATGTTTATTTTTCACTTGTTTGTTCGACGGTTTTATTAGGAATTTGGATTGCTGATTTGTAAAGTGACCTGTTTGTTTTGTGTTCGAATTTAATTTTTGTGATTTGGTGGATGTTTTTTAAAAATATTATTTTGATGACGATTTCAGTATTAAGAAGTTTTATCTAGTTAATGCATTATGATAATAACAAGGGATGGGGATAGCTGTACCTAGAGATATTCTTCAATACAAAGTAGAAAGTTCGCAACGTAAACAAGTACACACATATTATGTAAAGAAACAAAGCCTACTTATTTTATTCGTTTACAATTACATACTTATACTGTTACACAATAACTACTAGTAGATCATATCAAGCACTGTTACCACCACAGTCCTTAAAAATCCCTTACTCCTCACAGATAATATATCATCGCACAAATTCGATAACCCTATAGACTTACACTCGAATAAGTCAATAGTTTTCACAAAATAAATCAACAGTCATGTCCCGAATGCGGGGAATGACGCTTGGTCACCGTATCGCCGGCGTACCCTGCCAATCCCGCGTGATCGCCGCTGACCACACGTTTGTAAAATGCGGATAATTATTTCAGTTTTATATTTATTAAATGGCAATTTTAAATTGTTTGCTTTTGCCGATGTTGGACAGTTAATGATATGGAGTGCAGTATTGAATTAAGTGTTTGCAAAAAAGTTTTTAGTTGAGAACTTCTCGGTAAGTGATATTACGTGGAAAGAGAGATTTTTATACTTTTTTTTGTTTTGGTACTCTTCGTAGTTAATATAAAGAAAGGACTAAGACTTAGGGACATGATAGCAACAAAAGCATGATGAGTAGTTATTGGTTAGTCAATGAGAGACTATTCACGAGCACTGGTTTCAAGTTCTATTTCTACAGAATATTTAGGTATTATTTGGTCGTCTTTGATACCTATGGTGTTAAAGTTCAACATATTTTTAGCCAACCAAAATCTACGGTTCTTTTAAAACTTATGGCACAAAACAGCTACGAGAAGGGGAGGGTTAAATTCTTCAGTGACACCATTGCAGAATTCATTTTTTATTATGACGTCAAGTCAATCTAACAATTTTTTATTTCGCTCCCTACAACCGTTTGTCAAATCAAATAACAATTAAGCCGTCTACGAAATTCCTGCTTTCAGTAGCAACCAAAGATTTAACGATTAACTAAACAATACCTAAACATCTGTGCCACTACAATCATAAAAATTGCTCATCCATAAACACTTTTAATAATAATATGCATTAACTCTTCCTTGCATTTGATTTTCAACTCTGTTTTTCGTGTATTAAGGTTGACCTTCGTTCGTTCGTCTCTTCTATTCATTAGTGAGTGAATCAAAGGGTTGGCAAATCCAACTTCTATTGTCGATAGTCACGCGCCCAACTTAGTATTAAGTATACGTGTTTTTATATTTCCGTTGCCATAGAAATTAATGCTTTACATTTGTATAGATTTTTAATAAGGTTTTAATGTTCATATGTTGATATTAGTATAAAACATTTTTTTGTGAACTAATATCATAAACGCGAAAGAATACCTAGGGTGTTTTTTAACCCTTAATTTGGCAAGCATAATCTTTATCAAATTTTATAAAAAAATACTGTAGTCTAATTATTTGAGGTATAAGGAAATAGAGAAAAATATTCAAAAAAAAATTTTTTCAGTAATTGCGCTGAAATAATATGTATCTTATTTTACACATTGCCAAATACGGAGGGAGGTATAGTTTTTCGATAGTGTATCCAAAAGGATACATTACCAAATCGGGGTTATAAAATAAAATAGTTAATTGGTAAGAAAATTTATTTTTTTACATGAAAATCGTAAAAACAGTTCCGTTGTTTAGTTAGACATAATCTCACATTATATTTTATCCGAATCCAGTGAAGGTGTTGAGGAACTACTATAAGAATCATGTTGTATTCCATAAACTGGCAATGTTGTGTCACTAGCTGTGTTATCTTCCTCATTGTCTGTTGTGTCACTGTCGTCCGATCGTGCATTTCCTGCAGGAATCAACGCTAGAATGCGCTTTGATCTTGCTCGTTTTAATACCTACGAACAAAAAAATTGCACATGCAACCAAACCAAACCCAAGCAAACTGAACACTTAACTGTTTATATGAAATTATGTCAAAATTATGCAAAAAAATCTAAATAAAAATTAATTTTATCCTACGGAACCTTACATGCTGTAGGGTCTCACATGCGTGTAGTTAATATTTTTTTATATAAATATTACGAGAATTTTAACGTGCGATAATAGGTTAACTTTTGGCAATGTGTCTTTAAAGATACAATGTTGTATAGTCGACATTTGAGCAAAGTATCTTTAAAGATACATTGAGGTTTGACACCTTGTCATGGCTCGATAAATACATTTCTATGCCATTATTTCAGCTAAATCGTTAGTATATTACGTTACACACATAAAATAGTAAGAACCTGACATCATCACATATAAAAAATAATAAAAATCAATAAAACTTACAGCTTTGTTGTTCTTCGCGACCGTCATTTTTTCAGGTTGACGTAAATCGGGATGTCCAGTTGTTGAAAATGCAATAGACTTACTTTTCCTAGTGATGTCATGAGTCAAACTTTATAATTAAATCGATCGATTCAAAAAAACACAATTATTTAATGTTACAGATTTTTTTAAAGTTGTTGTATCTTTAAAGATACATTTCCAAATTAAGGGTTAAAGCAAACACAAGTAAACGGACTTTATAAGAACACGGATCGGACACGGAACCCTTTCTTCAAAATAGTAAAGTATTAATTACATACTTTACAACACTTCTATTCAACGGTATACCCAAATAACCTCCTGACCTTTACAAGTCTAACGGATTTAGAACCTAAATACTTACCTATCTACCCATAGTTCTGCATTGTATCCACGATCTGTTTATACAAATACAACTTCACGATTCCATCTCTAGTTATCATTTCGATCATTTCTGAATACAAGTGATAGTACCATTTTACATACGCCGCTATAAACAATATATATGACTTTAATTATGCTAAGTGGCAAGCAAGCACAGTTTAAAAAGTACTAAAGCATCAAATGGCTACATCTAATGTTACAAAACGGAGGTAAATTCACACGATCTTCAACAAATAAACAAAAAAGCTAAAGCGAAAGACATCTAAAGCGCGCGTAAAACGCCAAACGCAGCTTAAACGCAGGGAACCCTAATAATATTAAAAACACAAACACCACCGGGTGACATCTCGTAATTTCGATTCTAATTACATTTAATGTCCACTGTTATTTTTTCGAGTTTTAATGCGCGCTCGCCATAAAAAGATAATCACAAAAATAATTGAAACGAAATAATAAAGGCTGTAAGGAAAGGGGGGAGGGGGGCGATTAATGACGGCTCGGGGAGGTGCGGGATAGTCGGCGCATTAAGGCCTAAATAATCAACATAATTACACTTTTTACCTTGGCATCCCCTTTTCACCCTCTAATAAGTACCGTTGAAAAGATTCTCTATTTATATCGAGGTTTTTAATGAAAATTATAGTTGATGCGCAGTTTCATGTTTATGATGACAGTTTTTAGTGTTTTGATAGCAAAGGGTGGGCTTGGAGACATCTTGATTTGGATTGCTAGGATCGGTTTTAACCGTTTGTGTTGAAGTAGGGCTTATGTCGTTTGGAGCAGAAAGCTTGGAGAGAATAGAAGAGGTGCTTAAAGCCTTGTTTGAGATTAACTTTCATTTATGTTAGGAATATTGACACACCTAGAGAAAACACGTGACGTATAAGTATGTTCATTATTTGACCACATGACCAAAAACGCAAACCCACTTTGCCATTAAAACAACACTAATAATAATATTGTAAACCCATTTTATTCATCACTAATCACAGTTCCCCAGACTATAAAGAAAGATGCAGACAAATACAGAAATTAATGGTCTTGATTACGAATCCTTAATACATTTAAGTATAAAACTAAATATATAGCAGTTTATAATTGGGAACGCAGCAATACGTAAAGCGGGCACCCTTCTGCCGAAGAATCAGTATATAATTAAAGATAATGAGACGCTATTCAGATGTCCGTCTGGATCTTTTCGACGTGCTCAGCTAAGAAAATGTGGATAAGGCATGTTTTGTAGAATATTTTTCGCAAGGATGAAGTATTACACGATGGTAATCCTGATAATGTAATTGAAATCTAATTGATTGTGTCAACAATGGGTGTTTTAAATGGGTATTCAATTTGAATATGAGAACAATTTGCTCAAAATGTAACTTAACTTTAAGACATCGAAAAGAAACTGCTTTTATCAATACAAATTTTTCTTTAGAGTAAAATACTAAAAAAAAAGTACTTTGTACAGAAAAATAAGTGCCGCGTGCGATCAACGTGATATTTCTTCGTACCTCCGAAACCCATCCTTCACGAAATCACGACTGACGAAGACAGGGACTAAATGAAGGGGTTTTTAATTCAGTAAAATGGTAATACTTACAAATCTAGAAGCGTTCATCAGTATATTGAATTGAGAGTTTCTTATTTATCTTAAAATAACTTAAGCAGAATTTAGTTTAAGACTTTTTTCGTATAATTTTTTTTTATTTTTGTTAATGAACCTTGTTTTAATGAGGTAACCCTATAATAAAGTTAATAAATTCAATGAAGTAGCTCGTTCGTACAAAAACGTCTAATTTTATCACCCCAATAAAAGACAAGCCGCTGCGGACTCGTTTGTGACTTTATTTATGACATTTGATAGATTTTATGTAGTTACAGCTACCGTAAGCTGATCTAATTAAGGTCAAATTAATTTGTCATACATTGCTTGTTTTATACTGAAGTTTAAGTTGGTTATAATGAAGTGGAGTGGTATTGGATAAGCGTCAAGCGAAACGGTCGCGGTGCCCGCTACAACATTACCCCACTCTCCCCTTTACTCGAAAAAATATAGAAACGCAAGCGTACACCAACGTCTAATTAAAATGATTAACTTAATGGTCTTAGTCATTAGCGATTTTAATTCCGAATCGTCTATTTTTTTTATTCTTTCCGTTGAAATTATAACTTGAACAACCATTTTTACGATTGCCATCGCGATTTTCAACATTTACGAGCGATCGTAATGTGTAATACCCATTGTAGTCTGTGTTTGTTGGTTTAGAAGAAAACCTTTTTGTATATCTTTCAACTGTTATTGTACATACTTTTTTTAAGTACCGAGATATATTCTATTTTCAAAACTGTTTGATTTTTGGATCCTTCTTTTTATTAGTCACTAGCTGTTTTCCCGCGGGTTTAATATGTTCACCGGGGGTAATGTAACTTCGAAAGAGTCAAAGTATTTGTCAAATCGGGACAAGAATTTTGGACCTATTAGGGTATAACAAAAGTTCATCTTTATTATATTAGTATAGATTAAACTTAAAATGGTTCCTTGCTATATCACACTCGTGTCTTAATAAACAATAAGCAAGTTAAAAGAAAAATTCTCCACAATAATGCCAACATCATAATCTAAGGCCATCGGGTTTATCAGTATCTTTCTACCCCCGGTCGCGCCACCCCATTCTCCCCAAAGATTCTCAAACCTCCCCGACATAGGAACTAGTCGGTCAAGGGTAAGGGTTGGAAATTTACCGTTTTCTTTTGTTTTTGAGATAAGAAGAAACAATCTGTTTGTGATTTAATGATTACTTATAAAAGGACTCTTTGATATGTGCCTTGGTAAATAGATTTTGGCATATGTAAGTTGAGAAGCTACTTTTTTTTGAGGTTAAAGTAGTTTGAACTCGGAGCAATGTATTTTTGGGTAATGTTTGTATGTAGGTATACTTTATTTGGAAAGTAGGTAAGTAACCCTTTTGAATTGCAGGTGATCTTCATTCGTAGGTTTTTGGATTTCGAATTATTTAATGGTTTGTAAAAGGGTTTCGTTATGATTTTGTGTCATGATTTCATTTTTTGGAATTTCCATAAGCTTAGTTTACCTAATCATTTTAAAGATTTGTTAACGATTAGTAGGTAATTATGTCTATAAATTAAAGGAATGAGTTCTAATCGATACAGTTCTCGGAAGTCTGACAAGTACCTACTAGTAATTAATAAGGGGTACCCCTTCATTAATTATGATTGTAGATTTTTCCTGTTAACACCTTTGGAAAAAACATTGTTTTTTCGGTATTATCTTATTTGAATAGTGCTAAAATAGAGATGAATTCCGAAATACCTTATTTTTTAAGGCGAGGCATTTTTTTGTAATATATTGCTTTGATATGTACTTAGCGTAGAAACGACCAGTTTGACAAAGTTCAATAAACTTTTTTGTATCAATCTTCATAATAATTCAACAGATAAAAATCTACTTACAATTAAACCACCTATATTTAAGTAGAGCTCTTTCTATCCAGATACAGGTCTAGTCCAATTGAGACGTAACTTTAAAATGTATTAATTCGAAATGATCTGCAAGTTGAAACTAATTATTCTTTATTATGCGCAAACGCCTCCGTAAATCTCAGCTTTATCTAATCATAGATTAATTCATAAACTGAGACGCGACACGCCCATAAATTAAAGCATATTTTAGCGCTACCATTGAACTCATTAAAACATTCCTTTTTATTTCGGCAAAGACATAAAACTTATATTGCAACAAAAAACCGGCCAAGTGCGAGCCGGAATCGCACACTAAGGGTTCCGTACCATTATTTAGAAAATTAGCAAAAAAAATCACGGTTTTTGTATGGGAGCCCCCCAAAATATTTATTTTATTCTAGTTTTCAAAATGAAATACATCATCTGTGAAAATTTGAACTCTCTAACTATCACGGTCCATGAGATACAGCCTGGTGACAGACGGACAGACGAACGGACTGACGGACAGAGGAGCAAAACAATAGGGTCCCGTTTTACCCTTTGGGTACGGAATCCTAAAAAGCAAAACGAACGTTAGTAATTATGTTAAAGTTATCACTTCAAACAAACCGCACGAGATGGTTGCCTATTAGTTTATAATGTACCTATTTGTGACGTCACAAATGAGGTATTAATTATTCGGACTGTAACCAGCCTGTGTTATCATGGTGTAAACAACCAGTAATAAAAAGGTACATCAAAGATCGACAAGTAATTACGATCCTACCTAATTAGTTTGTTTGTCCAAGATTTTTTACAATGTGACCTTTGCAGTGACTAAATAAATATTTTAATTGTAACGTTCATTAAATTAAAGATTATTTGACACATGTTTCTGGTAACTTATCATTTTGTTTGTACCCTTTGCTGCGTACGAGTCTCTGGAATTCAGTGTATTTATGTTCTTTCCGCTTATGGCGAACAGAGCTTGATGGAGTGGCCATTTGTTCTACATTATTATTGATATAAATATTATTTTTAGTGGCTACCATTAAATTATCTTTTCGATCTGTCTTTTTCAGTATTTAATTCATGTTTTTTCATTGAAATTAGGTATGAAAGTAGAACCATTTAAATTGAAATAACCTAACGACTACTTACATGCGACTAATACATAGAATTACCTACAATATGCGAACGATAAAATAAAATGTATAGTAGGTATTAGGTATATAAAAATATATTTTTCATAATGAGTATTTAAATATATTGATAACCAACAAAATATAAAGTACTACAATACAATTTATGCGCTCTAACTAAAATGTACCTGGATAAAAATAAATCCAGCACTGAGTCGACTCCACAGGTTCCCCTGTTCTCAAAAAGGTGGCGTTCATTAATGAGGCGTAATATTTTCGTAATTAAGTTACGCACTGGGAAAACAGCTATATAAAACATTGTGTAACCACGGTACTACATTACGATAGATAAGAGATTGATTACCAGTTTCCTTGTGTAACTAATGAGCTCATTAATACCTAATTAGTTCTGTACAAGTTTACAAATATTGTTTAAATTTTTTGAAAACAAATGAAGACACTGACAAACTTGTTTTGATGCGGTTTTGTTATATTTGTATATTTTTAACCGCATTTGGTGCATTCAGTTTTTGTTGGTTTTGAAACAATGGATCCTTGTATAAATAGATACAAAAAGTTTTTATTTGAACCTAATAAGCGTTTAATTTGACACCTGACATGTTATTAAGACTTTAGAAGGAGCGTAAATATGGTATACTTTCTTGTGTCTGAGTAAATTAATTAAGGGATGGATAGTTCGAGGGTAGAAGCTTAGGGATAAGCTTGATCCCGTACATTGCCTTGAGTCATGACCGTGGGTCAGTTTTAGTATTTAGAATTCTGATGTCACTAATATTACCGAAAGGCATTTTCACATTACAAACATTTTGATTAGTCCCTATATAGATACTGACGCTATAGCATGGTACTCCAATCAGCCCTCTGCTGCACAAGGAAAGAGGTATTCTTTCTTACTGATTTCAAACCTTTTTGAGTCATACACTGATCGATTTCTAAGACAAATCATCAAATCAAAGACAAGCAAAGATAAACTTTGGAATGGGACTTTCCCCAAAGCTGCGGTATGAAAAATAATCTCTGATTCTTAGAGGATAGCATTTTTCAAACCACGTTGGGGTCTGCTTCCACTGTAACCAAATGCAGCTGAGTACCAGTGTCTTACATAAAGCTACTGCCTATCTGACCTCCTCAACCCAGTCAACAGGGTAACCCGATACCTTGGCAAGACCGATTACTGACTACCACTAGCGACTACCAGAGATGTTCAAAAATGACTATCCCGATCTTTAGACTAGAGAGATACCACGTAAGCAACAAAGGCCACAAATAGGTCAGAAACAATTGTAAAGCAAATATCCCTCTTAGTTTGTGTGCGAAATATTTCCGCTTCTATTCCCCTCCTCGGAAGAAGACACTTGATTTAAACAAGGTTATTATACTAACGATTCGACGGGAGACGGTTTAAACAATCATTATAAGTAGCCACATCCCTGGTTTGCAGCCATTCTAAAATACACTCGAAAATGTTTTAAATTGCCTGTATGGGCTTATCAAGGCCGTCATGCTCTTTATCGGAGGAGGAAGGGCTAATTTAATTGGTGATTGGGCTTTCAATTTTTTTGTTTAAGTGTGTTGTGAAGGGTACTGTATACTATACTTTTAGCTAGCATACACATGGAATGACTAGGTGTAGCAGTGTATTTGGTTATCCAATATAGTTATCGGGTAAAGAAATTGCATGACCGTCAACATAGTTTTGTTATAAGTACATCTTCTTGTATCCTGGAGTTACAACACTGACCAACCAAGTCGGAATATCTTATGGAAGATTTACCTGACTTATATCAGATACCTAAAATAAAAGCAATCCAAAATATTAACCACGTTATCAATGAACATAAACCACTAACACAAATGAACTAGATTCATCCCAAAAAACAGATTTAGCCAACACAAACACACTGTGAGAACCGTCGAAAAATTTAAAAGCCATGAAATGAAAATATTTGTGAAAATAAGAAAGAGCAAATCTCAATGGGTGGGACGTGTTGAAAGAATACCGGAGGGAAGAGGGAATGAGGACAAAGGGAAAAAGGATAGAAGAGGAACGATCACGGAGGTTCGAAGCTAACAAATAATGCGTCTATTCCTGGAAATGGAAGCAATCTTTGGATGAGGCAAAGCGTAGTTGGTGCTAGTTTACTTTTGAATAGATTTGATTTGTAATGGCATGGATGTGGCAATATGAAGTTTTCTAAGAAAAGGATGCAAGTATTTGCTTTATGATTGGGATACATCAGAAAAATATATGATAGTACCTTACGAGTTTTCTTTTGAAAATTATTTGAAATTATACGCTCGCGTCTCACCAGAAATTCTTTGTAAACCTGAACAAAAAGTAATCTAGTTCCTGAGACTCACGCATTCGGACAAACTTGACTTACTGTATATCTCCGCAATTTCACCCAACCTCCCAAGAGAATCACTTCTCGCAACTTGGCAAATAATCGCCTAAATCCTTTCTTGACCTCTAAACTATTGCACCAAAAGGTTTGGAGTGAAAGTGCAACAGACAGACATATTTATTTTCGAATCTATAACATCACCAAGAATGATCACAACACGGCACAAAAAAAGTTTCTATTCAAAGCTAAAGACGACAAAACTTCATCTAAGCCCCTAACGAAACATCATCTAAACTCCCTGAAAGACCATTTAAAAACGTTGATTAACATTAAAACTGAATCAAGCAAGACTGATTCTATTTCTGGACTGTCTTCCAAAGACAGTCATGTCAATTACAGTACAAACTGTTTCGTGTCGGTTCACTGCAATGCTGGCGTTTAGAACATAATGCTCTATAGCTATTAGCTATGCTGTCTTGGATGTATTGAAAATGTACCATGTATTTCTGTGGTAGGTACTAATTCGGGCTTAGGATGTAAGAGGTTCGTATCAGGTTGTTAGCCATCAAATTCATAGGAAAAAACAAAATGAAGATTACCATTGACCAGCTATCTGATTTTATTCTATTGGGAGAATTTCATTTATCTGTTTTCTTTCTGCATTTTACTACGGTACGGTACCCTTATTTTTGGCTAATTCTTAATATGACAAAGCTATGTTTTATTTCTTAAATAATTTTCCTTCTTGTTCACAGTCCATTAAATAGGGACCGGCTTTCAGAGCTTTTGGCTATTTCAATTATATATTATCGTTTTGATTAAAGCATAACCAAGTTACTCAAGAAAAAAACACACATAACACACATACATCATCATCGTTCAGTTTCATTCAAGCCGTCTTTAAACTTGGTCTCATTGAAGTCCACTACAGTTAAGTGTTACAAGCTAAAATTAATTTTACTCATCCAATTCACAAATCCACCGTCCGTTTCATTCAGCCATATGGCATCGTTGGACTAATCAAAGGATTTTGGAACTAAACGAGTGACAATGAGAACTGTCCTAATTTTAGAACAATGAAAATGAATCATCTAATGTACATCCACTATTGTTTAGTTGGCCAAGTAATATAAATTTCTATAAATAGAACTAATTAATCCAGTTCAGCGTTTGCGCGAAATTGGTTTAGTCTTGGCCTGGCTGAATGTATGTTGGTATTTTTCTTAGTTAGTCTTCAATTGGACCATTTAAATAAAATATTTTCTTGACAGCAACTCCTGGTCGTGGTGGCCTAGTGGGTAAAGAACCAACCTCTCGAGTATGAGGGTGTGGGTTCGATTCCAGGTCAGGCAAGTACCAATGCAATTTTTCTAAGCTTGTATATACTTTCTAAGTATTTCTTGGACACCAATGGCTGATAAAGAGGTGAAGGAAAACATGTTGAGGAAACCTGGACTATAAAGTCTGAAATCACCAACCCGCATTGAGCAAGCGTGGTGATTAATGCTCAATCCTTCTCCTTGTGAGAGGAGGCCTGTGCCCAGCAGTGGTCTGAATATCCTCATAAAAAGGCTGTAACAGTAACTCCTGGCTAAGATCACAGGGCCAAGCAATGATTGATATATCTGGTGGATAGGTGGCCATGTATGTTATGAAGAGTTCCTCAATTTATTCCTTGGGCTAACATTTCGGCAGCCAAAAGTCCGACAGCCAAAATCACCGTGGGGTAATGTATTACCTGGGTCATTGGTTTGAGGAGGTCAGATTGGCAGTCGCTCCTTGCCAAACACTAGTCCTTAGCTTCATCAGGTAAGACTGGAAGTCGACCCCAACATATGAAAAGGCTAGGTAGATGAAGAATGAAAACCAATGCTTATAAAATAAAAGCATTGGATGAAAATATATTATTTTAAAATCCGAAACTTTTGGGACGTTTGGCTAATCAAGGGCGCATACACACATTACGCACCTTAATTTTATAACCCATATAAAGACTCTTTTCAAGATTTCTGTTACGCATACAGAAATGTGTGTTTTTAATGTAAATGATTTCTGTTTATTTCAACGTACATCCTTTTAAGCTTTATGGAACAATTTGAAGATTCCGAATTTTATAAATTCAAGACCGTTTTTATAATTCATAAAAATATGGCATGTAAGGTACATGTTTCCCGCCAATTCTTCCCATAGAATCCTTATAGTTTCCATGTTTTAAGTTTTCCTGTAGGTATAAAGCGTTGGATTTTTGTCGGACAAGGTAAACAATTATAATTATTACTCATTTTCCTGTTCATTTACACTATAATAAGCAGCTGATATAAATATAATTCATGTTCAGTTTGTTTTTCTTTGAACAGGAACACGTCTATGAATAGGGAAATAACTTTATCTGAAATATTTGTTCGTACGTAGGTACTAGTCATCTAATTTAAAACCATGCCTTTTCCGTTTAAATTCATTATCAACGTACTTATGAATAAAAATAAAAATAATAATCAATGTTCCATTTTAAAACTCGTATTTAAAAATAAAAAGAAGAACTACTAATCAAGTGTTGTAAAGCACTATAATCGATAATACTTGGACACTAACATGAAGTCGATTATCGATCCTAATATACATTAAGCTCGGCCGGATTAAATGGATCCCATTCATCAACGTCACTACAAAAATGCTATTTCCCCACAAAATTAGGCACTCACCTACACTTAGAGGATTTCGCGAACAATCGTATCCCAAGACTAATAACTACCCAAATGAAGGGTTGTAAGCTCTCCGAATTTTAATGAAATATTTGATTTATGCCCAGCCCAGCATCAGGTAGCTTATTATAAGAATATATCATTAAACATTACATATATAATTAAATCGAAACTTAGCCTCCAGCTACCCCAATTTGGAGCCGGCCGCTGCATTATAATTTTAATAAAATTGCCCGTTGTCCAATAAAAAAGTGAAAAAAAAATCAAGTAATAATAAGAAAATTATAACACATCTGATTGATGTATTATTTGGTAATTTATTGGGTGTAATTACATCGTGTAATAATGGTCGATAATGCTTCGAGTCGGCGGAGTGAGGGCACGATTTATTAGTATTTATTAAAGTATGAATTATTGTATAATTACTGGGATGGGTGCTTCCAAACTAAACAGAGCGGTTGTTTTAGGGTAGAATTTATGGGCAGTTCTCGGAGTCGATCTAATCGAGCTTGTTTGCGATGTAATTCGGGCGCCTCGGCAGTTGCTATAAAACTATGTGGATGAGTGTGTGTGAGCTGAGCCGAAGCAAAACCAAGCTAATGATAACTCAATTTTGATGTGAATGTGTTATTGTATTGCTCTAGTTTCGGTTAAGAATATTTATTGCGGCCAAAAGCGGTTTTTGAATAACTTACGACGTACGTTAGCGTGAAGCTGGAGTTTTCAATGGAGACTTGTTACGAAAATAATGGTCGGTTATACTTAGTAGTTAAAATAAATGTTATGGCTGCGTTGTTTTAGTTGTTTGAAAGAGCAGGAACATTATCGAAAAATCAGACAATCAGCGATCCTGAAAGAAATATTTGATAAATATTGTAGTCTAATGACTTTTAAAAATTTTCCATTCCTTCCTGTTTTTCGTCAATATTTTTTTAAGTAGATCGAAACTAATTTCTTTTTTAAGCACCATTAAAAAGCTGTGTGGTCGCCAGTAATCCTATAATTGATTTTGACAAACAGCTCGCATCGTTAAATCGATAAAATTTAATCGATTCCATATGTCAAACGGGGCCATCACTCAGCACGTAAACTAATTCAGAAGATCCTCTCTATCGACTCTTGTATCGATAAATAAGATGGATAATACTTCAAAAGAATTAACTTTACATAAACAAACATTTGTAGTGAACTGTTAATAGTTTTTACTGGCCCTTTATGCTACACACGTCGTTCCGGAGATCGTACTTAAGATAAAATAGTTTACAGATGCGTACAAAAGCTGTTATTACGCGCTTCACATAATTTATGCATTGACAATTTTAATTACTTCAACCGTATGCAAGTTGGTTTTTATAATTAAGCCGAATGAATTTAAAACTTTCACCTTAATTATTATGTTTAAAATAAGTTTCGTTTTGTTCCGAGGCTGTGAAATGTTGCTTTACTGGCCAGCGTCTGCGTTCTTTTTTTATGCGTTCGAATTTTCGAAATTCAAATTTAATTTAAGATAATGACTCGCTACAATTTCATTGAGTTTAATTCGGCTAATCTTAGTCCCTACTTGGTGAATCAACTGAAGGCAATTTAAAGTTAAAGAAAATGTCTCTTAAACTAACTTCTAAATCTTCGTTACTCCAAAGAGTAGTTCAATCTTAATGGCTTCGACAAAGTCCACTTAGTGTTCATCAAGTCTATCGTGATCTACAAATAAACTGTGCCTAACTACAAGCTACGTACCGGAGCCACTGGCAAATAGGAAGTCCCTTTGTAGGGAAGACGTCTTCAAGTAGGGGTAAAACAGCTTGCCGCCGTACTGGGGACTGCCGCCGCAACTGTACAATAAGAAACTCTGTAGAAATACCAGTTAAGTAAACTAAAGAAAAGAACGGAAAAGTCAAGCCGGTGTAATAAACTTGAGTTTAGCAGTGAGGCCGCATCTTCCCGCCTAGACCGTTTCGTTTAGAAAGGACTCCTCAGGCGGGAGACGTCGGGGTCGGCGGGGGGAGGGGGTGGTGCAAGGAACGCGCGGGGCTGCGCGATTTTTCACCCAAGACCACGTGTTAGCCACGTGCATGAAAACTTTTTGGCGAAGTTTTTCCTCGCGAGCGTGCGTTACGCGCTTCTTTTTTGTTTGTTCCACGTTCAACTTCGTAGCTCACACTTCGCTGTTTTATTTCTTAGCGCGTTCTCTTTACGAACACATCGGCTATGCTTTATCGAATCTATTATTTTAGTATTACGAGATGTTTTATGGACGTGTAATTAAACGCGCCTAATTTTTGAATTTGTTCGAAACCGTTATGACGGTTGAAACAAAACCATTTTCAAATTCGAATCGTAGCCGTTAAAGTACCTATTCGGTCAGATTAGAACTTATGGATATTAAAAATTAAAATACGTCGATTAGTTCCAAATTTCGGAATGATCATTAATATTGATTGATACGAGCCGTGTCTAACACTCATAAAATTTATTGATTATCGACATCAGATTTCACCCACAGACAAGGGAATTAATAATAACGTAATAGTAATAAAAAGCCGCTTTCTCAACACAATGCATCACTAGACTAAACCATTTTGCAATCAACATATCAACTAAACCGTGTCTAGAAAATTCTTAATTGAACTAATGAGAAGTAATTACAATTTTTATTGCGGCCATAATGATTACGATGCCTTAAAATAATAAAAGCAATTAGACATTGATGGGCGTAGCGGAGTAGTTTATGTTCGTCTCTGTCGCTCTCGCGGCCGGGGCGCGGGCGACACCACGATCAGAAGTAATTGTTTGAACGGTTATAAAAGTTGATGTCAGAGACGGTGTTCTGTTTGTCGTAAAATGGCGAGATGTTTCCATTTCCAACGTTTTAATGTTAAAAAATAAAGCGCCTATATACAAATCGTGGTCGATTATTGTGCCTGACACAATTGTACAATCTCAATATTAATCAAAGCCACAGAATTTTAATGACTTTGTGTACAATTAAAATGACTGATTCATAGCAACGAAGTTAGGATACAAATGAGTCACGTGAGATACTCTAATTAGGTACAATGGACTAAGAATTCAATGGAATAAAATGATGCGATCACGTCTAAATACAACTGACGAATAGATTAGACTGGACAGACAGGGACTTATGATTGGCTAGAGGAGACAGTAAATCATTATGATTGGGAACAAATATAATGACCACCATAAAATGCTTTGATACCCTTAGTTTTGCAACCAGAAAAATCTACTGAACACCAGAAAAATAAAGTCTAAAAATGTAATAGTACCAGCTATTTTAGTCACGACTTCACTTTAAATTGTATTCGACCACCAAATTTAGTAAATGATCACCAACTCTTGACGACCAAATTAATGTTTTATTTTTGCCTAAATAAGTCACTGTGATTGCCATAAAATGTAGGCTTATTATCAAATAAAGTATTATGATGTCATATTAAGTTATGTGTCCGGCTTGCAATGCATGCGTGAGTGTCAGTATGACGAGTGACAGGGGAAAATGGAAGAAAATGACATATGGCGCCGACCCCAAGTAAAATTGGGAACAGGGCAGGAGAAAGAAGAAGAAGAATGTGTTTCTCAATACACTCCCTCGAAAACACACTCTTATCGCACTGTTTAGAGGCATGTAATAGACAATTTTCCACCCTAGTGCAGGAAAAGGGTCCCCATCAGTGGCGGATTAACCCTATAAGCACAACAAGCACGTGCTTGGGGCCCCTGTTCTCCAGGGGCCTCCATCCTCTGCTGGCGTTTCATTTTATACCTACATTTTATCGAGATTCATCCACAATATATCCGATATCACAAGGCGCGAGCAGTTCGGGAGTGACCCTTCATACACCCCCGCCTCTAAACTTGATTGGTCGCAGTGCTGTTGATTTTTGTACGATCGCAGTGATTTTTTTTTTCAATTGTGCAGTTGTTATACAATTTTTTTTCGGCTTCTACTCATCGTTAGGCAAAGAATTAATAGGCAACGATAGCGTTCCGAAGTCGCTATCGTACAGTCGTTGGGAAGCTCACGCTGTAACTACGAGTGCAATATAACAAACATATCCGAAAATTTTGGATGCTTTAGATCAGTGGTCCTGGTGGTGGTGGGCTGGTGGTGCCTGGAGGCATTCCAAGTGGTCCGCGGACCACCGGTTAAGTCCGCGGACGTTGTTATCGATCTTACGTTATCCATCTTACTTGTCCAACAGAAAGAAATGAAGGTTTGAAATGTAGCCCTTTTACGAAATTTTAGTTCTGAGTCTTAAAACATAATCAAGATTTCCCGCTCGCTTCGCTCGCGTTTTCAAAAACTATATGTCCTCGTTTTTACATTTGTCAACAAATTAAAAGTTAAGTACGGTTGGGCTACATTGTACGTAATTTTGGTTCTGAGTCTATAATAAAAATAATTAAAATTTCGCGCTCGCTTCGCTCGCGTATTCAGAAACTATGTGCCTTCGTTTTTGCATTTGTCAACAAACAAAAAATTAAGTACGTTTGGGATAAATTTTACCGTACGAGTCCGAAAAAAATTTCGCGCTCGCTTCGCTCGCGCATTTGAAACTACATGTGCATCACGCTCGCTTCGCTCGGTCAATTTCTTCAACCTTCTATTTCCATTTAAGTAATAGGGGGTCTACACAGGCTCTGTGCTTAGGGCCTCGGATACTCTTAATCCGCCACTGGTCCCCATAATGTTATTACATTTATTGTATCAGGCCGAACTTATTTTTTTGGAGTCAGTTTACTTAAACAGGATAGCAAGATGTAAAAACTTTGATTATCATTTTATATTAAAACGCTGGTATAATTTTGATGATCATTCACTACTTTTGGTGATCATTTACTACTTTTGGGATAACAATGATTTATTTGGACTCATTTTGCTTAAATAAGATAGCAGAATGTAAAAACTTTGGTTATCATTTTACTTTAAAATGGTGGTTTAATTTTGGTGATCATTTACTATTTTTGGCTTGCGCATGATTTATTTTGGAGTAATTTCACTTAAATAGGATAGCAAAGTGTTAAAACTTTGGTTATCATTTTACATTAAAATGCGAGTTTCATTTTGGTGATCATTTACTATTTTTGTCTGCTATTTGTTACTATTTCTGGTGATCAGTTAAACATAAGCCATTATGATTTTGGACACTGAAATTAATGAATGGAGCGTATTATGAACTTGTGTTCATGAACATTGATCTGTAGAAAAGGAAATGTGAAAATGTAAGCGATTAAAAAATATTTTTTGTACGTAAGCTCAAAAGCTCTTGGTAAGATGAGATGACCGTTTTTTGATATGAAAATTTTTCTTTTTCGAAAAATATATTCCAAGAAAAGTTAAATATGAAGTTAGTTTTGACACCATTTGGAATATTTTTTTTTTTAATCCGAATACAGATTGATTAGGAATCCATTGTCATAGTGTTTGCTGACTCTTGACCGATACGATTAGATTTTTCAAAAGATTAAAAAATTTTAGGCAGTGTAGTAGAAACCTATTGTATAATTTATATAAAAATGGCTTGTAATAGTTAATCAACTTAGTCTGACTATATAATTTAATATTAAGGAAAATAGGGGTAAGGAATAAAAGTCAGAAAAAATAGTTAAAACGTTAAGAAAACAAAAGAAAATATATTTAATGTATCTTTATTTAGCATCCATAAAAAACATACATTTTTAAATACCTCCATCATAAATAGAAAAAATATAAAAAAATATTCAAAATTACTTTCGAATAAATACAATTCCAATTAACCGATTGAATTCTAAATTTTCATGAAAATACAATAGAATGCAGAAAAAAGTGGATAGAAAAAAGTTAGGAAAAAAACTTAGTTGGCGCAAGATCATGCCTTTATAATCTTCTAGAAAAACTTATCATGCAATTAATCTTTCTAATCATATTTTTCCCGTACCATGTAGAGTTATAGCTAGCCTATTATTAGTGGATTTTCTTGTGTTTTTTATAACTTTTATGAACATTAGAGTTGGTAATATGATCTTTATTAATTAGCGTTTAGATTGATTTTTAATTATTAGGTTCTTATTGCTTCTCATTGGTCGTGTTTATACTTGTTTTTTTTCTTGAGTTTACAGTGGAAAAAAGTTTCAGGTTTTTTCTGAAAGTTTCAATGTTAAGTTTTTCAAGTTTTTGTGCGGTTTTCTTATGTGAAACTTTTAATGGTAGATAAGTATAAATAATGTGTGAATAATGTGAAGTAAGAAATTTGTTATTGTTAATTCTGATTTTATCTGTAACAAGTTTTTTTTTTGTTTTTTCTTCTTGGAGGTAACAATGTCTTGAAGAAAGGGAATGTACTTAGAAATTAATCAAAAATCAAATTAAGAGTACATTTAGGTTACAAAAGCGATTTTATCAAAAATTAAGTGGGTGATAACAAAATGATTTAATGAATAACGATCCACTTAATATCATTATAATGAGAAAATTAATGATGCAGCAATAAATTCATGGTCTAATGATAATGCACCTGTTTTTATCGTTACAATCTAATTACTTTTCAAATTAGGTGTTGAACTGTCCACATTAATATTCAAATATATTTCATCGAACATTATTTAAAAAAAAAACTTCAACACGAAACAAAAAACTGTATTCATCACAAGCACAGATAGATACGCATAGTGATGCACTTAAAGCAGAAAATCAATACAGCCTACAAAAAAAGTTGGTCAAAGAAAAGAAAAAAAGTAAAAAAAATACCTACAGAAAAACGCGACACATGTATTCGAACCAATCAGCTGTTTGTTGGCTTCGGTCGCCCCGCCCCGCGTAACTTTTCCTCTTCGGCACGTCAAAAATATAACCATTCCATCATTTTCCCGATACGCGTTAAAAACTTTTTTTATTAAACTATTCAATTTGTTTTTTATATCCTTCCTCGTCGCACATTCGTACTGTTTCGTTCTTAAACTTTCAATGAGGCAATAAATATATGCAAAAATGTGCTCTTACGGAAAATATATTTTCACATGAAGTTTGATTTGGTCCAAATAATATTTCTGACATTAGAAACAATTTCAAAAAAGATGTCAATATCTAAAACGGTTTAAAAAAATTTGAAGTTATCAAAGTAATAAAATATCAAAACAAAACTTATCTGCACAAGAGAAGACAAAAAGCAGAATATAATGTGATAACAATACAAAAGAACACTTACAATATCCCAGAAGCTAAATAATTTAGTTAGAGCTTTAGATTTGTTTTCGTAGCAGTGACGTTGTTAATTAGCCGGCGCTCGCTGATTCATCACTTTATAGCGTCTCAGCGGCTAGTTCAAGCCGATAGTTAATTATTACACAAACACGTTACCAGTTTCCTTCAAATAAAATCCTAATTAATGGTACAACAACACTCAGTCAAATATCCGAACGCACTCGAAAGTTTCAAATCTGAATGACAGAAGACGCGCGAAACGTTTTTTTTTTCAAGTGTCAAACGTGACACGAACAAACGTAGATACGGCCGTCCACGTCAGTTCGCTGACGTTCACTAGTCGCGACTCGGCGTAAGTCGAGGAGAAGAAGGCAGCGGTCTCGGCCAACACGCCTTTCGTTCGTCTCTTTCTCGCGCGGCTATACCCGCCCGACCATTTTTACGGTTTAACCGACTCAATTCAATTCAACTCAACTCAATTGTCGTGGCGCGAATGCCTTCGCACTGGACGCTAGAGTGAGACGTATAGCTTTCGCCTTATTTCAGTGGATGCGTTTCATTAAATACAATTTAATTGTTTAAGTTAATGCAATGCGGAGCCGTGCACCGAGAATCAGGTCTAGGTGGTGAAATGTTGACTTTACATGCGTTTGAACTAAGAATCTGCGTTCGGAAAAGCGGAATAGAGCCTTAATCTTAGTTTAAGACGTAGCAGTGGGCACGGATGCGTTTGTTTCGCTCGCGCCACTATCGTCCGGCGGGCGCGCGGCGCGCGTGCGAGCGAGACGTCCGAGCGCCGATAGGCGTTACCGTTTCCATCGGCTCTCACTTCTGGGTGTGTAAAGTTTTAGGCCGAAACATGTAAAAATGCATCTTGAAAAAAAGTTATGTATTAAAAAAAGAAGCTTAGTGCGAGGTGGGGGGACATTAATGCTGGCGGGAGGTGGCGAGGATGGCTTTTTTCGCATGCTGTATTTTCGGGGGTGTTCGCGTAACTGGACAATGCATTATCGAGCAGTGCCGGCGAATCGGACGCATCACCTTAGTGGCCCATTTGAACTCGAAAACAACTGAATTTGAATGGGATATAGCCAGGCCGGAGAAATAATGGCTTTACCGCATTTCGAATAGATTCAGAAAATGATTCTGGATAAACATAACGAGTACGCTCAAGTAAAAAAGTTACAAAGAGCATTAAACGCAATTAAAAATTTCACGGATTTCAAATATAAGTATCTCAAATGAGTAACAATCAATAAATACGCCATAAAATGATTTGGTGTATCATCGAATAGATTTCTTGATCTTTGAAAAATGTATAATTAATCGGATTAAAGGTGCATTGCACTTCTAAGGTCAAATTTAACGCTACACCTGGCCTTTAGTCGGTCTCGTGATTTTACACTTCTAACTTTTTGCATCCAATTTTTGGTTAAACTGTTATAAAATCTAACAAAATTCCTTAATAGTTCTGCCATACCTCGTTTTGCCTAGATATCCTTAATCATCCAAAAGAAATAGGAAGATCATCGTTACCTGAACTCTGTCACAAGACTGCATTCTGTTGGATCCTAAATGCAAGGATGCATTGCTTTTTCTGCTAAATTTTGTTGAACTTCTTCTATCAAATACTTTTTCTCATAATTTTCTAAATCCTAGTATTGAGGAGGTTCTTACCAAATGGTTTTTCATGATTATTCTCAGATTATATGGACGATCTTAGAATTTGGTCAAACTTGCGAAAAAATAAACTTGAGTTATAAGACTCGATGGGAGGATCTCAATCGAAAACTGTTTGCAAACTTCACCTTTAAGAAAGGGACTCCAAATTCCAAGATATAAAATATTCTCCTTTAACTGTAAAACCTTCTTTGACATCTTACTGTCATCTCCATAGAATAACTGTCAACAACTCCATCGACTGCAGCGTCTATCAGAGACTTCTGAGCATTCTTCAGGATCCAAGGCGATTGTTTGCTTGTTTCTTCTACTCGACATAGAGTGAACGCAAAAAAATTGCAATCTCGTTAAGAAGTGGTCTACATATAATTCTCTCATTTAAGATAAGAAAGTACACCAACTTCAACCAAGACTAGTCCCAAATTAATGTTCGTTCTGATACAAAACAGGATCATCTATCCATGTGTACGAGAGCACCTTTGCACACGTCTGGGCATAGGCTGTCTCTTCATTACTTTCTTGTTTCTTCTACGTCTTTCAAAAAGTCATCTATAAGTCTTTGCTTTAAGATATTATTAGAAAGAAAACCAAGTTCAACTAAGACCTGACAAGTTCCAAATTAACTTTCGTCCTATCATCAATCCGTACCTTATTTTCAACTCCATAGCTTACCTTATTCGTGTATGTGAGCACCTTTGCACACGTCTGGACATAGGCTGTCTCTTCATTGCGACACGTGTTGTGATTCTGAGATCCTGCGTCTACAGGACCCTTTCGAAGATTCTTCAGGTTTCAAAGAGATTGCTTCCTGATTTCTTCTACTGTAGAATAAACGCAAAAAATGGCAATCTTATCACAAAGTTACCACTACTTTCTAAAAACAACAGGGTTATCTATCCATACCTTATTTTCAACTCCATAGCTTACCTTATTCGTGTATGAGAGCACCTTTGCACACGTCTGGACATAGGCTATCTCTTCATTACGGCACGTGTTGTGATTCTGAGCCAGCCTCATCAGTTGCTCTGTGATTTCACTATGAGATTAGTCTTCGATGCGTATGGAAATAGGTGATGCTTTGAATGTAGATATAGACTTGGAGTTGTCTTTTTTGTTACTTGCTTTAAAAGTATTGCTGGATGACAATGAAGGGATGTCTAGTTGAATAAAATTGTGAGTTCAGTCTCTTCTCAATCTCATTTGTTTGTCAATGATCATCTTCCTGTCCTTGTCAAAGTTGTATTTGGTGTCGGCGTCGCATGTTTTTTTCTTCCAAACTCTTCTATCTGCGGTCATCTCACAAGTGCCTGCTATTAGTCTATAATTCACTCTTTCAGTATTAAGAAACTTCATATAAAACATACTAATAGACTGAATGAGAACGTCTATCTATAAAGTTTGAGCGAAGGTGTTTTGCAAAAAACAAAAAAACTATCCTATCAATCTGGAGAAGAATTTCCACACAAAAGAGAAACAGGCATTGTTATATTACGAAAATTGCATCCTATAGATTAAAATTATACCGTAGATGTTCTTATACAACAGCAAAACACTTCAACAAGCTGTCAAGCAAAAATGCCATACAAAATAACCAAATACCAACGTCATTCACTCTAAAACCATTATCCAATAAATTGAAAACTAAATGTCAAGACGTTTCGTACGTTAGTTTACCGTAAACGGGCCGGGCCGCGGGCGATCGCTAGTTAATCAATAATCTGCTTGACCTCTCATATCAAAGAGGTTTTACTGTAAAAGCTCTAAGTAATTGTATTAGGCGATGTTTGCTATATCAACTTGGTTGTAAGGCTGAGTTCAGGGAGTATGGTGTATGATAGTCTTGTAGTTTTTGAAGGTTTAAATTTGATTATTTTTCCGACCCAAATATCGACCAATAGAATTGCACCATTCGACGTCACGTGGTACAACCTACATGGTATTATACTGAAAATTTTTTGAATATTTTCTCTGGTCGTTGCTACGTCAAACTGACAGGTTGTGGCCGACATTTGGGACGGAAAAATAATCTCCCGAATACCACACGAGCTTCATAATTATCTGGCATTTCCCTCAAGGTTCCCTGCAAACAAATAAAGTCGTCAAGTTTTTGAATTTTGAAGCTCTTGTGGTATTATAAGTGATAATTCCTACTATGTTCTCCACCTTTTCCTACTTATTCAATAATTTCTGGTCAAAATACTGCTTTTTTCATGTACTATTTTGAACGTTAAGCTATGACCACAGAATAAGAAGCTTTGACTTTGTTCAACGAATAAAATATAACCTGACCTATTATTCGTTAAGATAACTCCATCATAAGTCCCTCAAACAATGTAACGAACGAAAATCGTACTTATGTATGTCTAGAGCAGAATTCATAAAAAATATTGCGGAAAAAATCGCGAAAAGTAAATAAAAACCTTAATTAGAATCCATGTCTGCCATACCATATCCACGAAAGCATCTTGCATTAGATCACTAAGGTTACTTTCTATCACCAAGAAGAACTTAATCTAAGAATATTATGTAGTTGGTGACTCTGTATTAAGCTTTAAAAACTAAACTAAAAAATATGTAGCGTGACGTTTGTTTGTTTCCTTTTATGTCTCAAAGTTTATTGGAATTGGTAGAAGAACTCTTCCTGCATTTTTTTATTTGTGCTACATGCAACAATTTGTCATACAACGACTTTAAAATATCCTTTGTTTTTTTGTCATCTAACCACGTCCGATAAATATATTCTCCTTACTTTGCATATACATTAAGTCAGTCAACGTCTAACGTCACTGACCATATGGTCGTAAAATGACTATGACGCAGATAATTCAAGGATTTCTTAGATAGAAAGTGTGTAATCAGTTTTCTATTCGATTTCATGTTATTTCGATACTGGTTAAGTCCACATCGATTTGTTGTTCAACTTTCATCGTATATTGATAGTTTTTTCAAAAGCTAAGAAATATGCTGTTGCAGCAGTGGAACTCCTGGAATTTTAGTATCCAACTTCACTGTCCATGAAATCCACTGTTTGTTTGAAGGAAGCTTTAAAATTGGGCCACTTTTGATATGTTCTTTTATAAAACAAGCTTTTATACTTATAATTTATTTTACCTCTTCGATTATAAAACCCATATACTATCTAATATCCATACAAATTCCCTTCTCCCTTTTCATTACGAAATCCTAGTATCATCATATCAGACAATTCGAAGATCCACTCAGGGGTAAGTTGTCAACACTTGCATAATTGTGATGGTGACACTTCATGTCAGTCAGTGGTCTTATAACTGTAGTGTATTGATAGGCTGTATTGGTGATATTGAACCTATGTGATATTTTGGTTTCAGTTGGAGTCTGTCTTGAAGCAACTACAAATAGATGAAGTGAATTTTAAAGATTGTAGCTACATACTTAGTTCTGTGGCTTGATTAATATGAAAAGTACGAAGAAAAAAAATTACATAGGTAGGTAACTTATATTACCGACTCTACATTTCTACATTTATGTTAAAAATATTTTATTTTATCAATGATGAGGTACGTAGTAGTAATAGGGAACTCCTTGAACCAAGTAGTTGCTGCAAATGTCAACAGTTACCTACTTCTCAAACCTTAGTAAGACCCACCGGAAAAAAAAACGTTCAAAGAGATCCTATCTGAGCATACCCTAACACTAGTTAGTACATTCTACACATTATCGAGGTAATATAATAACCATCGACCATCGGACATCGGCTGCGCTTCCTAATCATATCAACTTGATACTTGCTTCAACCTATCCTAAATAATAAATAGACTGGGAATCTTGGCCATTTGGACCTTTAATATCGCCTTTATCTTGCATCTCTTGAAATCTGCCGTAACCTTTATTTAAAATCTATCTAACTTAACATTATCGCTGTCAACGAATATCATTAAGAAGTTTTTTTTTGTTTCTTTGTAATGGTTACAAAAATACTAAACCGATTTGTTAAGAGTTAAAAAATCTCACTGTTTAGAAGCAACACTTTCGACGATTCGTCATCATATCGTCTGCCAAGCGTATTCTCGATTATGTCGGAATCAACTTCCAGTCTCAACAGATGAACCCTGGGTTGAAGAGATCAGATAAGCAGCCGCTCCATGTAAAACAGTCACACTCAGCTGCATCTGGTTAGAAGGAAGCCGACTCCAACATTTGAGAAAAGTGGCCTTTTCAGCAGATGATGATGTAGTGAAAAGTTTTAAACATTACCTAGTTAGTAAAATGGAAACTATTCCAAGATGCTCCAGATAGACATTTTTATTCGATTCTACCAAAAATGACTACTCAAATATACTTTCCGACCACCAAAGAACATCTAAAACAGCAACACCAAATCGATTTAAAAATAAATCGCAACAAATCGCGTCAAAGAATCGAGACATCGTCTCAGGTAACGTCACTTACGTAAATAGCTGAATGACGTCACAACTTCAAATCCGACCAACTTGCAGCGGACGAAAGTTGCCAATTCGATTAATAATTGATAACGACTGAATATTACGTGTTGCGTTTTCTTTGGTGATGGATTGCTATCAGATTTGTGTGGGGATGTTGTGATCAGCGGGTAAGCGTTCAATTACTGACTTAAAATTTGGTTGTTTACTATAACTGAATTTATGATGTCTATACAGTTAAAGAACAAGTTATTTTATATAACCAGTCCATTTTGGCGAAAAATATATTGAAATAAAAGTTACTCCCAATGGAATTTGTATTTCCCATAATCAGCCAGCAGCTGCTAATAAACCATCTCAAGAAAATATTTTTTTCTCGATCTTCTTATAGGTACATGACGAGAATCTAAAGTTATTTTCAAAAAATATAACTTACTCCCAATATATTTTTTCCAGTAATGAGCTAAGATCTATTAAAACAGCAGTTCATAGAAATAAAGTTTATTCTCAATCTTCTAGTCCACACCGAGAATCAAACCCACACGTACCCAGCATAATACGGTCCCACACAATCTGGGTCATCAGCCTCCCAGTGCACGCATAATCTTTAATTCAACAGGTCATATGCACGTTCAAGTTTAAAATCAACCCTTTGCTGGCTTTTGCATGGCCCTTCCTGCAACGGTGCCTTTTAGTGACAGAATAAACTGTTTTATTGAATTTTTTGTTAGGTATTTATTAATTAAAGTGGTGTTACCCTTGTGGAGTGATAAGCAACAATATCTTTATCGCTTTGGTACTCCAATATCAATGTTGTCCTTTTTTTTTCTAAGTTGTCAACATTTTTAACCGACTTCCCAAAAAGGAGGAGGTTCTCAATTCGGCCGGTATGTTTTTTTTTCTATGTATGTACATCGATTACTCCGAGGTTAATAGACCGATTTTATTAACATGTGTATTTACAGAACAAACTACATTTTGTTCGTGAAAAAATGATGTATGGTTTTACGCCAATATACAAATATCCTGTGGAAAGGAATTGTAACGTTCTATTCAAATAGATCCATCCACAAATCTCATAAAAAAAAATAAGTCTTTAAAGATTTATTTTTCAGTGATATGTTATTTAAAGTCTGAAAGCACCAACCTGCATTGAGCATCAATCCTTCTCGGTGTGAGAGGAGGCCTGTGCCCAGCAGTGGGACGATAAAAAGGCTGATATACTTTAGTATTTTGATAGCAATAGCCTCTACAACACGGAATAAGTATAAGTGTTACATCTATGTATTGTATTCTGTCTGGGTCGAGCTAAAAATTAACTAATCCGCTACAGACGTGAGTGATGTTGACTCTTGTTTGTACAAGACAGTTTCATTTATTGTGACTGCTTCTATAAACTGTTTTGGTGTTAACCACTAATATAGGTAAGAACGTACTAACTGAAAGATGGTGAAGTATGGATACTTATTTATTATAATTTAAAGGACAATCTTAAAATTATAATTATAAAATACCTACTTGTTTACTTTAGTACAAAGGTATTAAACATATTTTAGTTCAAGATTGTGAGTATTCTTCCATATTATTTTACTTTTTCCTCAACTAAAATATTTACACTAGATGTCACATGGAATAATTATAAATTGTTGATTTAAAATAATTACCACCCACCCCAAATAACAACTTACAACATTGACTTCTCAAACAGATCTGCTTATCTGTGTTAAGCAAATCTTGAAAAACACAATATTTAATTTAAAAAATTAAGTCAATGTTAAGCATAACCAAAAAGAAAAAACGCGGGAACAAGAAAAAAAATGGCAACCACGACCCAAAAACTTATAGAATGGGGTAGCGAAACATGAATAAATTATGAGCGACGTTCAAAAAAGAAAAAAATCTTTTAAACAACTCGAGAACAAAAAGTTTTTATTCGATCCTAGTGTTTACAATGCGTAATTATTATTTTAAAATTTGTAACTTAATAAAAATCGTCCGTGGATTTGCATAAATGGCAAAAGGATTTTTCTGGGAAATTGAAATTTTGTTCTATTGTTTTTTATAGGTTATTTTAGTGATGCGGTTTTGCTAGCGAAATAACAACAATTATGTTAGATGTAAATAAATAAAAATATTTAGAGCGTAATCCGTAGGTTTTAAGCTGTTTTGACCGATGCAATAATGTGTACCTAGTTGATGTTAACTGTTTCAAACGTCATCATGAAAATAATGCGATCGGCGGAATCTACTACAGTTAGATATCCACTAGCCTCTGGAATCGCAAATTCCTATTAACTAAGAAGTTCATAATCTTTACTAATATTAAGAATACGAAAGTAACCTTATCTCTCTATCAAGCTAAAACTACTGAACCTACCAACGGCAACGTATGAATGGTATGAACTACTTACCTATTTCTAACTGATGGTTGACCTGAGAAAAGACATACGAGTAGACCAATTTTCAAACTAGAAGCAGGAAGCAGATCCCTCACAACGTAAGTCGAACCACAGGAAACAACTAGTAAATCAATATCTAAGACTTTTCAACCTAGGAACAAAAAAATCAATCTCGAACTTCAAAGCTTTACAAAAAATGAATTGTTTATGCTCCCGGGAAGCTAATCAAAAAGAGCAATGTTTGAACACTATAAAATTCCCGGTACAGCCTAAGCAGCTAAACGGATTTGGCCAAATCGGGGAAAGACAAATCGAACGAGGCTTTTCCATTGCAAACTCGCTGGCCAGTTAAAAGTTTTGAAATACGAGTGTAGATAGTGCAAAACTAAATGAAGTTCTGTTTAATGAAAAAGGTTTTATGGAACATTTTAACTATATTTTTTTTTTGTTTTATAATTTCAGTAGGTCATTTCAATTTAAGTTTATTGTTGCGGTACGTATTTTGGAAGCCAAGGTATTGGTGGTCGCTGCGGGTTGTTCGAAAGAGTTACCGCAGCCCTGGTACATAAAAGGCCCACGACGGAACACGACGGTTTTTAGTCAGTAAGAGTCTGACACTCCCTCACCGCTGCTAACTCACAGCGGGAGGGGTCATTTGATGATTTTTGACGTCGGAAAAAAAAAGGTATTGGTGGTCAAGATAGGTACTTTTTACAAAATGAGCATCGTAGAATGGATGTCGCAAGTTACCGTTACTAGTGCACTAAGATTGCTATAAGAGCACAGTGTAGATATACCTTATCTATACATAATCCAAGAGGAAATAATATGTTGCGATCCAACCTAATTGAAACGCGTAGAGTAGGCCATAATATGAATACCTATCCTAATAACACTAACCGAATTCCTAAGCTTTTTACAACAACACAAAAACAGAAACGATCTAAACAAAAAACAGCGAACAATCACTAAAAACTTCGACCATCCATCAAAATAAATAAATTGGCGAGTTCTCAGTTAAGATATAAATACTTACCTACTTTAAAACGCAACGGGCATCAGATAAACTTGATTAATCTCCCAAGAAAGTTCGTTCTTATTATAATAAACTAATTAATGATGGAAGCGAACAATTCATTATCGAAGCAAAACTGCCTTCCAAACAATAATGATAATGAGTGTAATTAATTATGGGAACTTGGTTCAAGACGTACGTACCTAGGGGGTGAGGGGTGGCACTAGATAGCGGGAAGGAATGGAGAAGGCATTGTCATCTGAAGGTCAGTTATTGTAATTGCTTATGTGTATATGCCAGTAAAGGATTATATGGCTTCAAAAGACTGAAAAAATATGCTGATATGAGATTATAAAGTAAAACATAAAGCTCTCCAGTCTCATGGAATAAAACAATGTTCAAAAATGCATTTATTTCGCTTACAAAATGAAATCATGACATATATTTTTATTGCCCTGTATATTCTTATTGCGACATTGCGGGGCAAAGTCCTATCCATCTTGTCTCCACACATCCCGATCCTTTGAACGAACCTACCAGTCTCTATGGTCGGTATCCAGGTCATTCCGCCATCTCTTCCAGAGCCTATCCCGCTCATATGTTCATCTAGGAGTAGGCGGTGGGTATACAAAATAAAAGATGACGATGAATTGAAAACCTCTTCCTTTGGGAGCCGAAAATGTACAAACCAAAATGCCGCATCAACGCTTACTAGTTCGTTGTGAGAGGGGGTGCGAGACGCTAGGTCAACCCGTTGTCGCCCTGATGGCTTTAATCATTATTACTTATAATTAAAATTTGGATAGAAGTGTCTATTGTACTTCATAGAGACTCTTGTGTTGTGGTGTGCTTGGCCAGATGATGTTCAATTGTATTTTTAAGCTATAGTTGCTAAGAGCAAAGTATGCGTGGAAGTCTGTATAGATGCTCTAAAGGCTTTCGTATCGAGAAGCAGTGCCAGTTACGTTCAGATAGGTCGACTAGCTCTTTTCGATACATGGATGACTTATCAAAATAGTGTCCCCCTTAGTGTCTAATCGCGATCGTTCTGAAGCGACTCAATGAACTGTATGATAGGAAGTTATGGGTAGAAAGACATTGAGATTATAAGTATTTTAGCCTTACCGGTACTTTGGTTGACTATGGAGATTATGTGACGGTATCTTTACGTTAAAAACTTCGGCACTGAGAACAAGATACTTCTATCGAGGCTTGATTCTTCTTACAACTTTATTTGCATTTATCACATCATTTTCATAAGGGGTAAGACAGGTCTAGTTTTCAACAATAATATCATCAACCTAGTAACTACGTTCATAGCAACATACCAAAGCCAGCTCAAAACTCACCGCGCCTAGAACTGCCCTTAACCCTAAAACGCAAACGGTACATTATCTAACGTATCCTAACCAAATCTAAGTACAAGGGTCGCGTAAAGAGGCATAGGTTCGCTCATTAGGCCCGTGGTATCGTCCATAAATACATTATCGCGGGGCAGACGGGGTACGGGGCCAGGGGCCGTGGCCAGCCGGTGGGTTATCGAATTAAAACTTCACTAGCAATAGTTGAGTTGAACAGCGTATTAATACACCATGTATAATTCGTGCGCCCTGGACAAACTTAAGAGTTTTCCAGTGGGTGCGACACGGGTTGAGTTGGTGTTCGATTATTGTTGAATGTTTATTGATTTACTGTGTGAGTCAGTCAATTGTCAACAGACATATCTATTATTAAAAGCTAAAAGATATAAACATAACTCGGTTTTTATATGTAATGAAATTAATACAATCATCTGAAAGAAACACGACAAGACTGTAATGACCGCATTGCCAACTAATTTACACAAAATTTAATACTTTCTCATACGACAAGTACTTAATTAAAATAACACTTCCCTGTACCATTCCAAAAAATCTGTTATTCTCCAAAAATGTTGTTGTGTCGATAAAACGACCCGGGTAAATCGTCACCAGTGGACCGCGCGCCGTGGGCGGCCGACTGGGCGGCGCGAAGGAGCGATCGAGGTAAGGGTACCGGCTACGTAATTAGATTTTCAAAGTCCGAATACACTGCTCGTACTTGTCTTCATAATAATGTGAGCGGATTTAGAGGTTTTGATACTTTACATTTTTTTTTTGTTGTGGGTAAATTATGTAGATCATGCTGCATGGGAAATGTGTTTCAAGTGATCGTTTGTCCTCAATAACATACCCAGCTTGCTAGTTTATTTTTACCTAGAAAACCTATCCACTAGGTTGTGAAAAGGTAAAGAACATGCTGAACTTATCATCTTCAAACTATTTTTTTATATATGCAAGCATTTTGACACAGAAATACTGATATTTGTTTATATTATTTTTCGACACTTTTGCATGTCAATCATCTTACAAATTAAGAATTCCTCACTAAACTAGAAATATAAGGTGAAAGTTAAAATCTAAGCATATCTATTATAAGAGTTCTGGTTGAAAACGTGCAATGGTATTGGAAACAAACAAACCAATATTGGAATTCTCCACACTGCATGCATTGCAGCGTCATAACATGTACTATTGTCTTAATTATGAGAGTTTTTGTCTATTTGCGTCATCAGGTGACTTGTAAAAAACTCAAATAATGCTCATAAAACAACTGTCACGGTCATTGTACGACTAAATTGGGTAAAAATCATTAATTATATTTTAATTATTTTGTCTAAGTTTTATCATTTTCGCATCAAATTAAAGATTCTTAGCTCTTAATTTATGTATCATATGTTCTATTGATAGAATTGTCTGTTTTAAAATTAGCAAAAAATATGAAAAATCTAGCGCAAGTTACGATAGAAACTTAATTTTTTGCTCTATCTCGATTTTTTCTCTAGTGCCGAAAAACGAATGTTATATTTTCAGTATATTACGTACAAACAAAGATACTTCATAAAAAAATATTTTACATTAATCCTTATTTTATACTTAGTATATAATAAAATAATAAAATACATATAATTATACATATAATAAAATAGTTCAAGTATCAAGACACGCAACTCAGCAGTCAACATCGAGGTATTGGATATTTAGTTTGCTTTGGGCCGGCGGGGCGCGGGAGGCGGGGTGCTTAAGTCCAACTATAAATTAGGTAGGGTACAGTTTCATTAATCACCCATACGCCGTTATTATTAATTAACCCCCTTCGAAGTACCGACAGTATTAACTATCGACCCTTCCCCTCCCTCGATGTCAACTTTTAAGTTTCAACTAAAAATTTTTGTTCGTTTAATCGGTGACTCTTTGACTTTGACATTTTTCTTTAAGTTCGTTTTCAGTTACAAAATTTTAAGATTAAAAATGAGTTAGACTTTAAAATGTTACAAGTTTTAAGCCAAAGAAAGTTACCTAGTATGCTACGTTCTAACATGAAAAAACCATGTCGTTAATTACAAAGTTCTCTCTCACAAAATTAACCTTGAAAAAGCGAATAGAAAATAACATCAATTCTTAGTTCATCAACACTTGTTAATCGTTACGGTATTTCTTTCTGACGTCACGTGCGTTACCTAAGCAATTATCATATAAATATTACACCGTGTTAATTCCTCATAATTTTTTAATGTGAGCTATAAAAATTCTATTAACAATATCCATATAATGTTACAGGTGCCTTTGACTTTGCCGACTTAGTTTTCAATACAAGTTTAAAATTACGTTAAAAATTACCGAGCCAGTTTTACTAGTTCACATGTTGTAGAATAATAATTTCACGGCTATCTAATTACGGAAGTTAATGTCTCATTACGAGTGTTTCCATTGTGCTACGTTCTTTTGTTTGGAACGAGTTGAAATATCGTGCAACTTTGTTGGAGGTGACAACCCTAGGAGATTGCGTGAAGATTTTCCGCCACTTTTCGTTGTGAAAGGGGCTTCGGATCGGGTAAAAAGTGATTTTAGAAGAAATTTTGATAGGTGGGATAGATATGATAAAAAAGTTGTTCATTATTATTTTTGAAATTTGATGATTTCTGATTTTTATTGGAACGAAAGAACTTTTTTACAGGTTTTACTATCTGATACGAAACGATTTCAATTACATATCCAAAGAATAATTGGGTATCTTTTCCTTAAAAATTTTTAACAGCCTTCTTTTAATTATTTTCACCAATGAGGCACCACACAAAAACCCATCACTTGCCTTAGTAAACTAACACAAAGTTTGGGCATCGTCATCACATGACCGGTTCTAGCCGGCGATTTGTCGCCATACTGCCGATGTAAATCATTCGGAGCGCCAATCAATCAGTAAGCAAGGCGCTATCGCGTTGACGCCGATTTATCTAACGCATGCTACGATATTATTTTTGTGTAAAAGAGTGTAAATTTTTGGACATCTTTAAGGCATCAATGACAACTAAATATTAAAAATATACTTACCTCCCCACTCAGAGACATTTAATGATTACTTAAGTCACGGAATGTCATACAAATCCTTCACTAAGGAATGGCTTAAGTAACCATTAAATGTCTCTGAGTGGGGAGGTTAATGTTAAAGTTAATAGAGAGACAATATAATTTTTTTTAGAGAAGCGGCACTCTCGTATTCGGAGATTGTGTTTCGTATCCCGTGGTGACTGAATTATTTCTAGACGCATATAGCTGTGCGTGATATACTTGCTTACAATATGAAGCTGCCCCTCTTTTTTATGGGAAATCATCAAATGATCCCTTCCGCTGTGGGTTAGCAGCTTGAGGGAGTGTCAAACTTTTACTGACTAAAACCCACCACCATTTCTTTCAAAAAGTCCCGCACCCCGGCCGGACGATGCCCTCTTAGTTGATGCAAACTATAGAAATGAAATCTAGGTCTAAGATCTAAATCTAGGTGTAAGTGTTGGCGTAAGTATACTGGGTTTTTTCGTCCTGTTTCATGTTTATAGTACCTATATGTGCAAGGTTGCCTAATAGCTGCTGTTTATCGATTAAAATATGATAGATTTGATATATCAAAGATAAGCCTTATTATCATGTCAATCACCTAGCTTACATTGTAACTAAATGAGCAATCAATTTAACAGATAATAAATCATTAAGTAGGTCCATAATTCACAAAATTACAGGATCTTTGTGTTAAGACATCCGTTAAACAATGGAAACTACTACCAAAAAAAACTTGAACGTTCACATTAAATCTACTTAACTCTCAATGTTAGAATAATTAGCATAAATTACGCATAATCGGTGTACTTGTTTTTAATTTGATGGCTGGTAATAGGGTTACCTCAAAAATGTACAAACTCAAACATAGACATAAGTTATTTGACAGTTATTATATGGTGTTCTTATATAGTAGATAGTGTTTTGTTTGTTAATTCATTGCTTTTTAATTGTTAATGATAAGGTGCTTACTAGAGCTGCCGTTGCAATGTTACCTTTTCTTTTTTTAACGTATAATTTGGACGTTTCTAACAGTATGAGTATGACGTGGTAGCAAGGCGTATGTTTTTTGCTAGTAGTAGTAGTTTTAATTTACGTCATATTTGCAATGAGATTATTTAAATGAAAATGGGTTAGTATTATAATACGCTATAGTGACGCACGTAGGTATTATTGAAAGAACTATGTTGCTCACCTAGTCCAGTCTGGTAACACCATCTCTGTTACTAGGATATGGGCTTTAACTTTTTTCTTGGCCTTTCGTAAAATTGTAAATCTCTTTGGAAATCTCAAAGTTTTTTTTTTAGTTTTAAAAGCTTTAGAAAGGGTTACATTAAGTAATCATAATCATTATCAGAAAACAGTCTTTTCTCCGATTATACGTCACTCTTTTCCTGCCTATTGATATACAATTCATCCTGTCATCTAGATCAAAACCGGTATGACCTAGAGTCCACAATGTCTGAAGACGCACAGACTTGCGCCACAATGAGCAACTTCCCTCGATTACCTCACTATTCAGGGGTGGCGATCAGGACACGACTGACCCAGTAACGGACACTTCGTTTATTTAGCAAACATTATTGCTGTGTAAGATAATATCAGTAGGTATTATGTTTTAATTTGTTTACATATATGTGTGATACAACGAATATTGGACATGGTGTTATAAAGGCTGAATTGATGTTGATGTTTTTTTTTTCATTATCTAGAGTGATTTAAATGTCCTGTACACTCTAAGTGCGTGGGTACCTTTTTGGGCCGGTAAATGAGTATCCGAAATCCTCATACAAAAGTTTATTCCGGCAAGTTAGTTCCACACTAACGAAGCTCTCCATCAAAAGCAGACAAAGTACAGCATCAGCTCAAAACAATCCTCTAATATTATTTATAATTAATTAGAAGTTCCGAGCAGCCGTAAACATGGCGAGTGCATTCCTAACTCGTCGACATCAATATTCAACTGAAGCGTTTATTATCATATCTCATTATACAAGTTAGTGCTTGAGCACGGAGATGGTGCCTCCTTGGGTTATGACCTGACGACTAAACACTCAATCCTTGTCTCAAAAACAATCGATAAACAATCCTGATACAAGGAGCTTAAGGTGCAATTTTGGGTGGTGGTGTCCAGATGTAAGGTCGAGATTCGGTTTCGAAATGCAATTTGGAAATGAGATCCGGAGGGTACCCTTTAAGGGGGTAGGAGGTACGGATGGGCGCCTTGCCACTATTATTTATAAGGGTGGGTCAGTCTGCGATAGTCGGCTATGTAGGTACGTTTTGCTAACTGCAACCGCTTACGTTTTAAGCTTATTCGTAGATTGTTTTGTTATATTATTAATTAGCATATCCTGGAGGATTGCTAGTTTGTTTTTGATGTTAACTGTGGGAATAATTAGGACAGTTGGTAGATTTGAGTTGAAGGATTTCGTATTTTTGCTGAAGAGGTCATTCACACGGTGTTTATAAATGGAAATGGACAAAGATTTCTGTGTGTATATTAAATTTGTTTTCATCAGGTTTAAGTAACATAACGTTGAGTTGGGTGCACATTTAAACTTTACCCTTATTATAAAACTTGGTTTTAAGAAGACCCGCTTTAGTCCACTGATTTTGGTCAGGACGGTGGTGGTTTAAAGGTAAGCCGGTACTTTTTTTAAACCACGTTTTATAATAAGGTGGTAAGAACATCATAATGACAGTCTCAGTAGCCTTCGAGTAAGATGGAAGACAGCTAGTGTCAAATAATTTTCTTAAAATACTCTTGCTTTCATAGAAGCGTTACTCTTATGTTTTCTAAGAGGCTGTTAAACATAAACAAAGGGTCTTTTACTGCATCAACAAATATAGAAACTGAAACGATATCAGTGTCATTAAGTGCTGTCTGCAGTTTAATTAGAATTGTGACTGCAACAATCAGACTTAACATAAAGATGCATTAATCCTGTATGAACAATGATCATAAAATGTTCCAAGATTACATTGGAAGTAAATAGGATATTGTGGTCAGCGCCTATATTAAAAGGATTTGCTCTATTCTTCGTTATGATGAATGATTCTAAATACCTACCATCTATGTATAAGTGGAGTGGATAGGTGGAGATTACTAAGTATAAGTCATGGTAGGTAAGTAAAAAATTCAGTGTGCTTAACTAAACTTTCTGAATTTAAATAATAGGTAACATATTTTCTACACGTTTTCCTTATTACAGAAATTGAAATCGTGCTATATTCAAACCAATAACGGCTATAAATACAATAGTGATTATTTATAGTTTACTAGTTTATTAATTAACTGGGTTATTTAGTTTACAAGATACCATAGTTAATCTTGCAATATTCTTCTAAATTCAGATCCACCCAAACAAAACGAGTTCATAACCCTAAAATGATGGACGTTGCACCAAACTCCCACTGTTCCGATGTTTAGCCGAAATCTATCGATTGCCTAATCGATTTATTGGTACATAAAAAGAAATGTCTGCGTGTTAAAGGTCGGTGTCATAGCGGCATCGAAGCGAATCGACTAATACCTCAATACGACCAGCATCGTGGGAATCGAGAAAACTTTTCGAATAATATAATCGAATCACTTACACGTGGTGTACAGGTGTTTAGGTTAAGTGGTCTTGATGATAATAAACTGAGAATTGTTAGCGTGGTGTAATTTTGTGCGAAAGATGATGGGATATAAGGAAGAAATCGAATAGTTTTGCAAACGTTTTTATAAGATAAGCGAAATGTCCTTATAGACTTAATTGTTAGTTATTTAAGTGAATAGTGATAAGGCATTGTTTTTCTATGTCTTTAATGCGCCCCAGGCAGATTTCAGCTAACGCGGTTATCTCATACAAGGAGATCAGCCAGCTCCGCAGGACATAATAATATTGTAGTGCACAAGTATTTGCGCAGACACAGGTGCACTCTCTATTCCTACACTCTCATAGCCCGATGGGACGGTAATCGAATACGACAGGAAGTACCTAACTATCTTACAATAACTGGCAAATGATGAACCACGACCAAATATTTTCAATAAGCTTACGCAATCATGATATCACAGGTAACAATCACACTTAAAACAAATGAAATCAACCACCGACAATAAATTCGTTTTGTAACATGAAACTCAACATAATCTAGAATCTGACTAAATATAATCACACTTATAATAATTGCTATGACATCATTAATTAATAGGATAGTGTGACTCACCCGCAGCTTCGCAGTACAATTATCGGGCCAAGCCTGGTACTTATGCCAATTAATTGTTACGACTTATTTGTGAGTCGGCTAAGACAATGGATAGGCGAGGAGTGTGGAAGCAAATGTTAGTTTTTTTTTAAATTTTTTTGTGTTTTTGAGGATGTTGGTTTACCAGGAACGTAGGTGCCTAATCATACTCCTGTTCATAGTCTTTAATTAATCAAATCATTGTTTTGGGATCACAGTTGCAGTTGTGTCCTGGAATGGGTCTCCTCCTATACTTGATCATAAGATATTACGTTGCAACTGATAAGTAGCTTAAAAAAAAACTTCGAGAAAATATCATGAAAATTCAACTCATGATTTTTTTCCGTTGAGAGATCTTGCTTGCGCGATGCAGACATTACAAAATTCAAAGAATTTCAAAGTGCAACCAACAGATGGCACTCAAAACAATAAATTCACAAAATATATCATGAAAAAAAAGCTTCATATTATTGTCAGCTCTAAATCCCTCGATACACTGCATTGCAACAACAATGGGCGAGCTATTAACACTTTTATGGTGGCGCCTAAACGCGGCTGAGTATAGACCGCGAGGGCTATTGTGATCGAGCTGTTTAAGGCCTGATGATAGGAATTAGTGGCTGATTCAGAGGTGTTGGATGACTCATCTGTGTGTTTGTTTCAGTGTTTAGAGGTTTGAAAGAAATGGTTTTATGGAGGGAAAATTACGGCAGACTCTGATATACGGGCTACTTTTTATCCAGGTTGGGTGCAAGGCAGTTAGAATGGGATGCAGCTGAGACCGCTGGCAGAAGAAATTTTTTAATTTACCTAATTATAAAGCTAAGTGAGGTTCAAAGTTTTATAGTATCGATTATGCTAGCTTATGCAGACAATCTTGATCTAGGGCTCCGAAACAGTTTGCAAAATTCAATAAGTAGTTTTACTTATGTATGCTAAAGCTGTAATAACCTATATCAGTAGTACGGAATAATATGAAACTGTAATGTAAAAACAAACACAATAAAATATTACATTCCTCACTTTACGTCTATTTCCTTTATTTATTTAGGCAAACATACCAGACAAACCACAAGGGTCCTTAAAGCGGCTAGACTCTAGACGAATAACTAACAAATGAAGCGCTTTTAACGTGTCATATCGCTTTGCTGCCAAAAACATCGAATGTTGTTCAGTTTTTGTTCGCGAGACGTCTGATTCGAACAATTAAGCGATTCAAGCGCTGCTTACAGCTATAACCTCTCGTAAAATCTGCATAAGAAGCCAGCCTTAAGGCGGACGACTTGCGGTACGGTCTCTACAATGGGCGCAGATTGTTTGTAGAAATTAATAATTATTTTGGTTCCAAAATTCTATATTTATATTCTATATTTTGCTTGCTTTTATTTATAATTTGGTTAAACTTTGAGACATGTGTAGATTCGTTTATAAACTTACTTACTTTTCCAGGCTCCAAAACACTGCGCCCTGGAATATTACGATCGTACCTATGGATCGAAGGATGTAAGTTCTTATTTAGAAAACTTAATAGATGCAAATATTTTACAAAAATTGTATTTTTTTCCTGAGGCAGGGCAATTAAAGCATATCTTTGTGATTACAAAAACTCACGAAATCACAGAAATATAAAAAAACTTCCACATTGAAAACAGTATGTGACAAGAAATTATAATTACAAAGAAAGCTCGCGACCATTATAAAACAGCCTTTGGCTCGTCGACTCATTACTACGGTTCCAGATTATTGTTTCAAGTCCACACAATAGGATGGGACACAAGTTCGCGCCCCGTCTACGCTCGCTCCACTGTTGTCGACACAGATTCCTGTCGTGTAGGCATTGTGCTTGTCCTTGAGTTTGTCCGATTGTGTCCTCGAGTCGATATGTGGAAATTATCAGTGCAGGCTGTGTCAGGGATATTTTTAGATCCTTGGTTGTATCGATATGTGCCTAGCATATTACATAGATATGCTTCGCAGATGTGTTTTAAGAGTGTAATCTGATGAACTACGGGAATTGTAGTGTGCACCAGCTGTAAAAGTGATACTAGTTGTACCTGTGTTTGATCTCCACGTTTCCATAGAAACCCAAAAGTAGTGATACATGGGGATGATTTGAACTATGAACATGTAAAGCAATTCGTAGAAGGATATCAATAGTTTATTACTTCCGAATTCAAACTTGCATGAAATACTTCAAAATGCATACCTACTTGCATAGGTATCATTGCTGAAATCATTTGACTATTCTGTCATATGGTCTCTCAGATGTATTTGTCAAAAATTAACACTAGTTACTTGTATTGTTACGGCTTAGTTGTGTCGTACCCAGTGGAAATCGCGAACTATTCACTGATGCGCTATTTGGCGACAGTAAGTAATTTACAGTTGTAGCTACATTGTGTCTGTACGGGAGTAATGTGTCGCTTTATTACGCACGCATTTAATGAGCCCTTGTTTTATTGTAATAACTTCTACTGACATGTGACTTTGTTGCGGAGGTTTGGGTCGAAGTTTTCAGTTGCGTTCGTTCAAAGTTGTGTCGTGCGGTAGTTATGTAGTTTTTTTTTTTGTAACTAGTGTAGGTAATATGTTTAATGTTCTGTGTGTGGTTATTTTTGATTGTCATTAGAAATAATACATATAAGTAATTTTATTGTACCAGTAATCAAAAGTTCTTACACATGATACGGCGTTCATTATTTACCTTGGTACAATATCATGCTCAAAAAGTAAGTGCCTTTTTATCCAGTTTCTGTTATTTTTCTTCTTCAAAGAATAAATCTGCACCTGCATTACTGATAATTTTATGCGATTACGATGCTAGCACAAATGAAGAGAGAAGAAGAATGAGCGGAACCTCTAAATATCAACTACATTCTAATATTAAATTAAAAAAAAAAACCCAACATTGAAACTACATACCAGCCAGCAACAGCAATAAAAACAAAAGCCAGCAACAAGGAGTATGACTAGCGGCTATCATCGTCGCGTTAACTATAGAAGACTGGAGGTGGCGCCTGATATGTGCGACCACCGGACTTACGCCGCCCGCCCTACTCACTGGAATTATATAGAGTTGTTCAACTATGTGCTGGGGGAATTTAATGTGTTAAAATTAATGTATTAGTAGTTGTTGATATTATGCTAAAAAAGTCATTAAACTTATTCTCTACAAGATTTTTTATCTAGTTCCTTACGTACGTTCCTTACGTATAAACTAAATTATGTATTTTATTTCACAGAATGTGAGTTAACATAACTCATATTACACTATTATAGCATAGTTAGTATTTTTGATATAAAATAGTAGTAAAGTTCCAAAAAACCAAGCCTCCGAATAAAGAACTTTCTCCTTTTTCGAAAATCGGTTAAAAATCTTCAGACAAAGGACATATTTTTTATATCCTAGCAGACATTTTTTGGCAGAGATATTTTTCAGCACAAAGAGTATAATAATGAACTTAAACTTCATAATTTAAGATGAAAGATTGGTAACTTCTTCTTACCAAACATTCCATTACATCAAAATCATTAAATAATAATCACCACATTAAAACCAACTCAACAGCTCTATAAAATTCTTAATTTCTCCCAAACACGTTTTTATTTGGTCCGTGTAAGTGAGTAGCGTTGTACCGTCCATCTGAGCATGTATGCCGTGTATGTATGCATGCATGAATGTATGCATGTATGCACGTATGCATGTATGCATGCTCGCTCCGTCTTTGTGGTGTGACCTTCACCTCGCGACGTTTGTTTTGCTCGCTCTTATGTTGTTCTGGTTGTTTTATGAGCGATTTGTTGACCTTTTCGAGTGGTGAATGGGATTTTGTGGGGTAGGGAAATGCTTGAATGGGATGGTAGTACTTTTCTTTATGGGATGAGTAAAGGTTGTTTTACTTGGTCATGGGTACGCGAATTTTTGGGTATGGTTTTATTTAGATAATCATTTTGAGGCAAGTAGTTTTTAAGATTTTTGACTGAAACTTTTCAAAGAAACGTGACCCTCTCAATATATCAATCCTGACAAAGTCAGAACACAACCAAACGCTAACCAACGCGTAGGAGATCCGGTTTCAATAAAAAAAAAAAACTGTCACAGCAAACCATTCACACAAACCCGCAACACAATATTACAGTTCAAAACAAATTACGTTCAAGCACAACAATAAAATCATAAAAGCTCACTTCCTGGCTTAGCCATTAAATCAAGGAGTACAGATAGCAACGTCTAGCCATAACTTACATTCAGTCTCACATTACAATTTGCACTAAATTTATCATACAATAACGTTTGTATCAGAAAATTATTATTCAAATCAACCAGCATTAATCAATGCGTTGATAAAAGAAAATGCGAGCGGCGATGCTCCTGCACAAAGTAGGGGTGGGATGCTGTCGATATTTCTTCTTATCGATAGATTTAAAAGTTGTGAAGATTGCTTACTTTCATGATCTCAAAACTTAGCTTGACCCAGATATCAGAATGCTTCAGTAGCCTGTAAATAAATACATTGTTCTTGAAATAAATTAAGCCAAGTTTAAGTTTAACCGAATAACTTTTTAACTATTTTTTTTAATATATTTAGATCTGTAAGGGTTTTTAATAGGCTATCTATATATCTATAGCTTGAAATATGACCTAGATACCAAATGACTCAACACCACATTACTTCACAATGACTCACAAATATCGATATAAATCCATCGACATCCCAACACTAGATAAACCCGATGCGTCTCGCGTGGTCCGACACCAGTGTGCGTGCGCAAGATAATGAACTATCTGCACTAATATATTATAAAGTTCATTATAAACAATTATTTATTGTTAGCGTATGTTTATTAATAAGGCGGCCGATACGACTACTGTGCATGTGTTGGTACCCTTAGGGCTGTTAAGGATTTGATTGGGATTGTGATAAATTTCTTCCTTAAGGATCGGGTTAGTATGAGGTTGTGGTTAATAGAAAACAAGATTCAAGCCTCTGGTTAGTGTTTAGTGGTAAATATCGATAGTTTCCGAAAAGTAAATGAGAGCGTCACTATTTATTTCATTTTTATTATACTTAACTGGATATTTGTGACCAAATCACATTACTTGTTCTATTATCTTAGCTATAGTTATATTGCTCATATATTCTATTGATTATACTAAAATCCATTAAAACTGAATGAAGGTAAATCTGTACGTCCAATAATTAAATTATTTTTTCTGGGGAATCTTTATATTTTCCCTAGTGTATCTTCTGATATCAGGCTACTACTGAAAAAAAAAACACACAAACGCACTATGAATAATCTTATTATAGAACCCACTACTATTGACTTTTTTAATAAAGCAGTCCCACTAAACGAAAAAGAAAATGAAAAATTACCAGCTTACAAAATCTGTCTTAACCCGTTCCCACCTAATCAACTTTACCTCCCTCAATAAAACCTCCTTCATAAAAAGTTACCAGATTAAAAAATCTTCTAAGTGATGCTAATTTAAATTGCTGGCAACCCTAACCCGTCCTTTGGCTGTCAATGCAGCGAATATGAAAGTAAGCACAAAGCCGTTGGCTTAGATTGTGCTACTCAGATTGCAGCCAGTTTTGAACCGTATACAAAATGTTGTACATTGCGTGTTTTGTATGTAACCTGACGTAGTGTTGTGTTGTTTTGGCAGCTATAGTTAGGTAAGGAAGGAGACCCCAACGTATGTAGTTGGGAAAAGATTGGGAGATGATAAGTTAAGTCATTAGGTGGAAGGTTCTGGAAATTGGGATGATGATAGTTGCGTAGTTTAGATAAGTTCGTGTCTCTATGAATTACTTCAGCATAATTCTTAAATGCTGAAGTCATATTAGTGGAAGATAATCGAAGATGTTTAGATACTCTTTCAATCTTAGTGGGAGTAAGGCAGTTTTAAAGCAAAACTTTGTTTTTATCATCACTTTTGTACTCCAAAGTTTTATTGTTCAACACCTTTCAGGTACTTATTCAGGTTTTCAATCAATCAATATTAATGCTGTTACCTTAAAATGTATGTGATAATATCTAAGAAAATTGACAATATGCATTTACATAGTAGACACCTACTTTTAATACGCATCTCTGTAATATTTTCCTCTTAATCAGACATCAATTACATAGGTGTAGCCACGAAACAAATCGTTCTACATTTGAATAGTAATAACCTAATTAAAAATGAAAAGATTAATTTCAAAATTCGAACATAAAATTAGCCAGACACCTTATTAAAAACAGAACTTTCGAACGCAACACCATTCAAAATTCATTCAGCCAATCACACATTCGGATTAGCAATTAACCGTTTTAATAACGGAATAACATCATAAAACATATGAGTACGGACGAGTACGTAACAAAGCGTAGTTTTCGTTGCACAGACAGTTTAACCCTGCATTGGAGTGGTCCATTCGAAGCGTTCGATAAAAAATAAGACCAAAAAACGCGCACCACCCCTAGGCTCGGGCAAAAAAAGCAGATAAAAATGTGCCTGCCCCGTAATTTAAGCGTCCTACCAGTTGTCGATAACCCGAGGTACAAAATTTTGAAAAAATATTTTCCACATTCTCATAATCATTGCAGTTTTGTTAACTAAATGTTGTTGAGCACTAAACTGTGCGTGGTTTTAGTGAATTTGCGTTTGGGTTCTTCATATCGTTTGAAGTTGCGGCGGGAAATGATGCATAACTTTTTCATAAGATCAGGCCCGCTCGCTCTTGTATCTGCTAATACGATTCGGTTGATGTAAATGAGTCCTTTATGTCTCATTTTCACTTTTCAGTTTACGTCTTTCAGTGACGTTGTGGTTTCTATACTTTGACTAAACAGTAGTATTATATACTTTCTTAACTGATCTTCTATTAATAACCAAATTAGTTATGTGAACTTGTGATTAGCTATTGCATTACTATTGACAAGTATTTAAGCAATATTAAGACATTTATGTTCGTCAGCATATTTTTTCGATGTCAGTATTAAATTCCCTCTATAATCCAAAATTCTACCGACAGGCTAGAGTAATACTCACTCCCCTTTGTCTCACTTCATTCGCAACGTAGTACCCAAAAAGCGTAGACCACTGTAGCTAGTTTAACCAGAGTTCTTTTAACGGTAAAAGTAAAAATTTTCACCTGAAAATAGCACTACCTGCAACCTTAGTACCTAGTGCTGATATTTTTTCTAAAAATCCATTCCAATTTCTACTTTCAGGAAACTGTGTTATTACTAAGCCTTTGTTTGTTTCTATCACGTTTGACTCTTCAGGCACAATACAGGTTTCCTGAAACTTCAAGTTCCAAAAATTTCATATATTTTTCTGTTATATTTTTTTATTATTCTGCGTTTCTTTTGTTTAGCAATGCCACTCTCATTACATTATTCTAAATCATGTTACAGTAATTTGGGTTTTTCATAGGAAATCTCCTGAAATGTAATTTGATGATGTACTACATAATTATATAGTGCTGATGTCATCATTTTGTAGAGACTCAAAAAAAGGATCTCTAGGATAAACATCAACTACCAACTGGAAACCGACCCCAACGTAGTTTGGGAAAAGTGCTCGGAGGATGAGGATAAACATCAACTAAATCAAATCAAATCAAATCTCTTTATTTTCAGGCTGCATAGGCCCATAGAAATATAATATACTAAAATACATCACAACATACAACTAAACTCATTGCATCAAACCATACCATAACGAGAACCATTCTCATTTCAAACACCACAAAATCTGACGTTCTAAATCAAAAAACAAAACAAATGATTTAAATAAATTGCCAGCGCGAAAAATGTTGACAACTATGCAGAGACCCGTTGTCTATAGTAATGTACACATAGATTATAGAGTGCTAGTCGCGACGGTGTTTGGACAGATGATAATATTGATATTATGCGTATGCAAGCTCGTGACGGGTTGTCAAGGAAAAGCAAAAAAAGTATTTGGCATTTTCTGTGATGTTAATAAGCCATGGTTGCTAAGTTATTGGTTGTAAGCAAAAGAAAATGATATAGTTTGTGCAACTAATCGCTGGCAGCGGTAATCATCTGGATGAGGACTGGTTAACTTTAAGTATATGCTAGATTTATACGAAAAGCTATCTAATTACAAATTAATCATGGAAAAAATTACCTTAAGATCTGATTTATGTACTGTTCTGAAAGGTTTCCATCCTTACAGCCTTCCTACAGCAGCCTTCTTCCAGCATCCTTACAGCAGTTATACAAACAAAAATCGCCGTTTGTTTTCAAAACTAAAAAATAAACGTCTAATAATTTCTTCTAAGACCCTCACGTGTTTCTAACTCAGATGATCCATCAAATAGACATATCCTTACCCACCAAATGACATACAAAAGCGCTACTTATCTAATCCTCTCATAAAAAACATCCTAAACGCAGCGTGCAAAAATCTTCCACGCCAAATCTAAGACCGATTACCAGCCGTAGATGCTCATAGTGACCCAATAACCGCCGATCCCAATAACTTATCTATCCATTAATTTGATTACTGGAGATATAATTTTGACATGCGAGTAATGACAAATTCCAATCTCCAGTAAGTTATAAAATAGATGGATAGCTTATTGGGTTCGGCCATAAGTGAACTAACATCTCAATAAGTGGATGAAATAGAGTCCAGAGCACCTATCCAGACATTATATGCAGGAACTCTAAACATAGTCACAATGACTAGTCATCATTCAATTGTGCCAGTGGAAATGGCCCGTTTATCTACAATGGAGCGATCATTTTATCATTTCATTGCATTTCTTTAAGTTTCATACATTATGTATGGGGAGCGCGCGGTCTTGTTCTATTTGGCACTTTGGATTGGGGCTAGGTTTTCTTGTGTGTGATGAATAGAACGTGATGATTCGAAGGCAGATACTTACTCAGACTATAACGGATGATTTGCAATGTAAAAAAAAATAATGTTGTAAAGTATTAGCCCTTTAAGTTGCTACAAGGATATCCACTGTCCTGCTGCGGTTTGTATTTTTAAGCAATTCATCGCACTTTATGAAAATGGTGAAGAAAACCACATGCGTCAAAAATCCAGATGCAGTATATAGTTTTCAATCTTTTGAAATAATATTGATCTTTTGTAACTTTTAACAAAAAAAAAAAATTAAAAAAATAGCTCTAAGTAGTATTATTTTCTTATTTTTTTTGAGTTATCGTGACCAAATACCAACTCCCGAACCAAGAACAGCCCAAGATCTAGTCCTGAGTACAGAGCCAGAGAGAGACGGAGCGCCCCACTTAGCTGCAACTCGCTAGCAACGGTAGAAGGTCAGTAGGAAATCGCAGCGACCTTACCCATCCGTCGTGATTGAGCCGAGGGTCCTTAAGAACCGTTGCACGTTGCTGCAAGGATTCGTCTGACGTTCTTCTTTCAAATATTTGAATGTGCTTTGTTTTAAATATAGAATAAGGAATTTAATGTAATAATTTCATAATTATCGAATACCCATCCGTCGTATTTGAGCCGAGGGTCCTTAAGAACCGTTGCACGTTGCACGTTGTTGCAAGGATTGAAGGATGGTGACGTTCTTATTTTGAATATTTGAAAATCGAATGTGTTAAAAGAAGTTTTGTTTTGAAAATGTAGATGTTTATTGTCTTAGGGATAAAGCTATTTCGAGAATTCGGGTTTCCCATCGTGATTGAGCCGAGGGTCCTTAAGAACCGTTGCATATGATGCACGTTGTTGCAAGGATTCGTCTGACGTTCTTCTTTCAAATATTTGAATGTACTTTGTTTTAAAAATATAATAAGGAATTTAATGTAATAATTTCATAGTTATCGAGTACCCATCCGTCGTGATTGAGCCGAGGGTCCTTAAGAACCGTTGCATATGATGCACGTTGTTGCAATGATTGAAGGAAGGTTACATTCTTCTTTCAAATATTTGAAAATCGAATGTGTTAAAAGAGGTTTGGTTTTGAAAATCGAAGAGAGGATTTTATGAATGAAGTTGACAGCGATGCGGATGAATATTTTGATACCTAGTTTTAATATTTCCCTATAATAAGATCATTTTGTAAAATTAAAATAGTAAATATTAGTGAATGAAGTTAAGGAGTAGAGAGTTTGTTGCGATTTTGTTTTAGTAAGTCCCTGAATGCTCTGTAGAAGTTTGTTTTCTTAGGGATAAAGCTATTTCGAGAATTCGGGATTACCATCCGTCGTGATTGAGCCGAGGGTCCCTAAGAACCGTTGCATATGATGCACGTTGTTGCAAGGATTGAAGGAAGGTGACGTTCTTCTTTTAAATGTTTGAAAATCGAAGCTTGCGAATGTGTCAGAAGAGGTTTCGCTTCAGAAAGAAAATGAAGTCAAGAAGTAGACAATTTATTACCATTTTGTTTGTTGATTGTTTTCGGAATTGAATGTTAATTCTTTAGTCTTTAGTGAGTCCTAATAAGATGAATATAGTATTCCGAGCTGTGTAATCGCCAATAGTGAAAGAAAAATGGTTTAAAATCGACAAAATTATTAAATTAAATGGAAAAAAAACATGTTTTGTAATAAGGGAAATGGAATACTACTTTATTTGAACTGAAACAGTTTTGTCATGCATGTTGTTTCGATGAATTCTGGAGGTAAGGAGTTTATGAAAATAATATTAAATAACTGGCAATACATTCGTTCTTACAATTTGCACAACAAGCTCTTCGGAGCGTTCATTAATTTTGCAACTTTTCAAATACAGGCCCAGGTAATACGTGAAAAATAAAATTTGAATTTATAATAAATGACCCGATTACCAACTCGCACTCACACATTCTAACATAATCGAGAATTTTATCGCTCCCTATCATTCGTTTCCAAATAAGTCTCATTTATAACGCGTGGGGGATGAACAAAACAAAAATTTGAATAAGGAGGGCATTATTTATCGCCGCCCCAATGAAGGCCGTTAATGTGATTTTTTTTTAATAAAAAAAAATGCTCGCCAGCCAGCCAAACGAGGATCATGTATCATCGCTTTTTTCGGACAGTCATTGTCCCCAAAAAAATATATTTATTTTTTTATTTATTTACAATCCAGAGACACGGGAAACGGCGAAAGTATACATCAAATTAATTACGCTGTAAATTATGTGGATTGAACTGTTTTAGGCCAATGATGAGGTACCTAGTTAGCTGTTTTTCTTTCCAATGCCAAATTTTTCGTTTGATACTTAAACTGTATTTTAATTGAGTTACCAAATATATTTAAGTTTATAAAAATTATACTGTACCAAAGGTATTTTTAACTCCCAATATAAGGTGTCAACAGAAAGTTGTTATAATAATTTAAATCGATACGAATGATTTGCATACTAAAACCATTATAATTTATTCATTATAATTTAAATTCGCTTGCTATAACTGGACTCATAACAACAAAATAATAAAAAGCGAACAAAAACAAAACACCGAACTCAACCCTTCGTGTGCCTAATTAAAAAAATTAAAAAAAAATCGCTCCCTCAGAACGCGCGTTGTCACGTTCCATATTCGCGCGTTAATTACACGTCATTCTTTTTTCAAAAAGCGCGCCAATGACGCGCGCAATTAAAGCCGTGTACAGACAACGGGAAGACGCGACATAAAGCCGGCACACACAATGCGTCCTCGGCGAAATTCGCCGCAGGGCTAGTGAAATTAACAAGGCGATTTACACTTGACACTAGGCGCCTGTTTTTCATTACTTTTCACGGCGCTGCAGTCTCTGAGCGTCTACATTTAAACAACCTATTTTTAAAATCTGTACATGCGGGGAACGTTCTTCTTAACATGTTGGTGAACTGGTGGGGTAAGCTTGTTTGTGTTCGAAGATTTGTTACTCTGTGGCGCGTTGTGTGGAAAAGCGACTAATTGTGTATGTTCAACGGGTCGTCTCCTCCACATATCGCTGTAATTGTGTGAAATAAAGAGCTTTGTATCATTATTTTCCTGCGTTTTCTTTTTGTTCTAAGAGTTTTTGAACGTATTGTTGGTGTAGTTATTATTTTTGTACTTGAACAATGAAGTTCTTGAAGAATAATAGATGATACCGCACTAAATAAAACTTTGTAATATAATCTAAGTAGTATATTACCAATTTTTAATCCTCCATTTGTAGAAACATTAATCGAACATTCAGGAAAACTTCATCACAAACTTAAATTATATCTTTAAAAAAATCAACATCCCCTGTCATTCCATTTAAAACACACGAGATACGAACACTTACCCAATTATCACTACCGTACAATTTATTTTAATGAAACGCAATAAAACCTCCGTGGTATCAAGCCACAGCCTAACATAATCGCAAATGAGATGGCTTCACACCTCGAACGGGTCCACAGATAATATAATTGATTACGTAAACACACGCGAAGGTAAAACATCAAGATTGTACCTCCTTGATATATTTATAGGCTGTTAAATAGTTTTGTTGTAATTGAAATTAATAGAGGCAGGTGTTTTTTGATGGAATTGTTTCTTAAAATTTAATTTGGATGGTGATATGAAGCTATATATTATAATTATACGTATAAATTCAAGACATTTAAATTGCCCTAGTGTCTGAAATTACAATTACAAAAAAAAATTCAATTACAATATTTTGTTAGATATTTATCATCGACACATCGAATACCTACTTCTAGTAATCTACCATTTAAAATTTACTTTACTTATTAATAGCACTCAATGCTATATACCTAACTTGGTTTAACTTAAATGCCCATAAACCTAAAAAAAAGTAGAGGAAAAAGGTCCTAATAATATTAGGTAGCCAACCTCCTTCTTAAAAAGTTACACAGCTGTCCTTCCTTCATTTTCAAAAATTCAAAAAAGGAACTTTTAAACCATCCATCAGTCCTTATAAATATCACATTCGCATCTCTATTCGTAAAATTAGTGTAGCGCAAGCAACAAAGCGTAGCCGTCGGCAATTCGCTGTTACTTTTAGTTCCTTTTAGTTCCTTTAGCTACAGTTCTCGTCACTGTTCATTATTTATTCCTGTTCCGGACAATGGACTTCACTAGTGATGACAAAACATTTGTGTCAAGATATAAGTAGTTACGTAGTGGTGTCTTATGCTGTTCTTATTAGGGATGGAAGTTTTAAGAGTTTTTTTATCAAAAAGTTTAGGTAATATTTTAAGAGCTACTTATACAATTCTTGCTAATTATGTAGGAATGGTGAAAGAAGCAGAGCAGTAAGGAGTATGTGGTAAGACCTCTGTGGTCTATAGTTAATTTTATGCACATACCTACCTAAATGAAAAACGCTCTACCTAATGGAGTTTTTTTAATATGAAATCTTGTTTGAAATGACGATTTTCAATAAGTTAACTCCTAAAAAGTTGAGCCATTTTCGTAAAATTTTGATGGTTAATGGCAAGCCTAAACTGAAATGTATTTTAAACCTGAAAAAGCTTCTATGAAACAATTGTCTGTTATTCCTAATTATTTGTTAACAAAACTTATCCAAGCTGTTTAATTCCATCTACCCTCATTATGCATAGCCTCAGACTGCAACAGACAAAATCGTTATTGTCAAAACATAAACAGGCCGAACTTATACAATTATGTAAATTTTATGTTACCCCTAATTGCTATCTTATTTAAAGAACTTTCAGTTAATACCCTCAAAGGAGGGTTATCTGAAAAAATATCCTCCCTTCTGTAATCTCATGTAAATGTTGTTAAAAAATCCTTGGGGGTTGGTCAAGCAATAACATTTTAATTAACTTCACTTATTTGATTTAAATTAAGAATTTAATTTTTCTTCTTTTGAAATTCTGATTTTATTTTCTTAGATTTTTTTTTTAATTTGACTGTCGATATATTTAGATTTCGTTCAAGAAAATGACAGAGAAATCTCAAAGAATCTTGATGAATATTGATTGGATGCATCGAAAACGTGCCTACCTATAGTTTTATTTTATAACTACATCTTAATATATGTTTTATAATTACAATCAAAACCAATGAAGGGCTACAATTTTAAAGATTAAGTAACATTTCAAGCAAAATATAAAAAAAATATTTTAAAATTTCAGTTCTTATAAAACATGTCTACCATATCAAGTCTAATTAGGCACTAAACACGTGTAGTGCTTGTAAAGCTTTTACACGGCACTTGTAGGAACTTGACGGCTGGCAGGAGCTGGATGCGAGAAGCCGAAAATCGATCTAAGTGGCGTGCACTTGGAGAGGCCTATGTCCAGCAGTGGACTGCGATAGGCTGATGATGATGATGTAGGAACATTGTGATACCTCTGTATATACGTCAAACGTAGGTAGGTAAGTACGTCAATCATCGTGACTAAGTTTGCAAGGGATGAACATAAGTTGACAAACAATAGCTTACCTATTTATATAATGAGGAAATCTTTCATAAAATAAGCAAAAAGTCACGTGTTTTCTTCTTGTAGGGTGATTTCTGTATTTAGGAATTTTCCTTCCTATTGCTAGAAAGATACATCTATGGCGCAGCGTTAGTTGGTTTTAAAGGAATATAATGGAGTTCGATATTCAACAACGAAACAACGTGTTCTTTTATAAAATTGCCTACCTATTTTAAAATAAAAATGCATATTTAGATTTAACTATTAGGACAAACAATAAAATAATATCAAGCACAACAGCAAATTATTTACATCAAAATTATCGGCGATATTGTAACCAACCTAATTTTTAAATACCGACGCCGAATTATTTGAAATCAAATAAAAACATTTTCATTTTCACTCTCAAGCCGACGAATTAAAAATCGAACGTCAAATTCGAATGTTCCAAATTTCAAATTTCAAACTATCGAATTAACAGGAGGGAGGAGGCGCTAAGGTCAGGGGTACACCACCCTCCCCCGCTTGATCATTTATAATGCCAAAATGTTTTAATTAAGATGCTGTAAAATGTAATTTACATGCAAATTCGGTTTATGTTAATGTGGCGCGTATATCTGTTTGGGTGCGTGCTTGCTATCTAATTTTGCGACAGTGTGTACCGTCATTATCTTGGCTCTAATGAGAAATCTGGCGACGGCTTGATGTTTGCATAATTAAACTTGTGGTTGGGAACGTACGTTTTGATTGTCGCAGTGATAAAACACACGCTTCTAATACTTATAATGCGCACAATACATGCGTTGTATTGTCAATACGAGGTTTTTACTTTTTTGTATGTAGTACAGGAGTAAAAACCTGTAGTTTCGTTACTGTTTACACTAATTATGTGGGTTAATATTGTAATTGAAAATGTATCTCCATTACGCGTCTAGTCACATTAACTTGCCTATCACTTAATTTACATTTAATTAGGTGCCTATTTAAATTTCAAGTACACCAAAACAAACCAGACGGAATGAAATTAACTTTTTTGCCCAAATGACTGTTCGTAGTGATAAATTCTTAGAATTCTCATTAAAATCAATTAATTAAATGCGAAATTAATTCAGGGCTGACATCGAGTCCACAAGACATTCATTAGCACAAGAAAGAACACAATTCCGCTAATTTATTTAAAGAAAAAGGTTTTGACAACCCTTCCAAATCACCCTTTTACTTAAGAGGAATGGGGACGGAGGGATGAGCCAAGAGACGTATTTCACGAAATTCAAATAAGTTTTGAAAAATCAGGTATTAATTACGGCTTTAGAACAATAAGTCTGATTATTTGATTTTTCGTTTGAAGCTGAGCAAATTATAATGATGGAACTCCGATGGTCTGTCCTTAGCCTTAAATGAGGTTGAAATGTTTTCTTTATATAAATCACTGGCCGTTTTCTCGCGGTTTCACTCGCGTCCCGTGAGTACTACTGCTAGTACGGGGATAAAATATAGCCTATGTTACTCGGGAAGAATGTAACTTTTCAACAGTTAAAAAAAAAATCAAATCGATTCAGTAGTTTTGGTTCCAAGTTTCATCTTATATTAGTATACTAGCCGTTTTCCCGCGGTTTCACCCGCGTCCCGTGGTAACTACTGCCCGTACCGGGATAAAATATAGCCTATGTTACTCGTGGATAATGTAGCTTTCGAATGGTGAAAGAATTTTTAAAAACAGTCCAGTACTTTTTGAGCCTATTTATTACAACCAAACAAACAAACAAATTTTTCCTCTTTATAATATTAGTATAGATTAGTATTATTATATTAGTATAGATATTTTGACAGGATTCCATTTTTAAATGACACATACAAACTTTTTCAGGCCTGTCATGTAACCATGTAACAGAATGCATATTAAATAATGATGCTCAGGAATCGATACTGATCGTTTTTCTCGATTCATAATGCTAGTTCTCGTAAGCGATGAATCAATTTGATCGCTAGTGCGAATAAAGCTTGATCCACTTATCGTCGCGACGTTGATCAGATCCTTCCTTTCGCTAGCCATTCATCTAAGGACCGTAGATTTGTTGAGTACTGGATATGAAACGTAAGTTCTACATAACTTACGCTTCAATATAAATATATATCAGGTGCACTCACTATTCCTTCACTCTCATAGTCCGATGGGACGGCAATCCGACACGACCGGATAGAGATCAGGCGTAGGACCGACATTTACTTCCAGACTCTGGGCTGATTTGAGTAAGTTGCTAAACCCCAAAAAGTTACATAATACACGTTATACAATGAGATTTTTTGTCCCAAAATTAATTGTAAACTTGACTATGACGGTGGAATTCAAACTTTTCAAATATAAAAGTGTTTTGCCTATCCATCCGCAATGTATTCTAAATATGTATTTTACACTACAAAAATCCTATTATCATCTCCCGAGCCTTTTTCCCAACTGTGTTTTGGTCGGCTACCAGTCTAACCGGATGTAGCTGAATACCAGTGCTTTACAAGAAGCGACTGCCCGATCTGACCCCCTCAACCCAGTTACCCGGGCAACCCAATACCCCTTGGTTAGACTGGTGTCAGACTGGCTTCAACTGACTATAAAAAAACCTTAACGGTAGTTTTTCCCTTCCAGTTAGTAACAGGTCTATGATCTCCCATATAGAACGTCGCTTCGCAGTCAGTATAATGAACATCTATTTAAGTCTAGATATATGAGAACTTACCTATTTTTCTTTGACTTTACAAAGTTAGCTACATTGGAAAGACATCATATTTTTTATTGGTTTTTAAGGTTGAACATCTTTTTGACTATTAAATGTGGTTGAAATTTGAGTGTCCGGATATTTTCTCTAAATACATACTTACTGAGTGTTCGAATACCTTTAATGCCATGTGCTCTAACTAGAATACTGAGAACTCCGATTGGAATGCTATTTGCACCAATTAGAATATCCGGATAAAGGGTTTTTTTCCTGAGATTAGCGCCTTCAAACATACAAAATTTACAGCTTTATAATATTAGTTAAAATTCAACATAACAATTAATATTAAAATGAATCATTCAAATCATTCTATCCGCAAAAACAACATCACTTACTTATCTCCTATACATTTCCACCCCTTCGTCTTGGTGATTGAATTCGGCAAAATAAACTAAATTATATGCTACTTAAATGAGTGTCAAGTCTGGTGGGGTGGCCTGCAACCCCAGGGTTGAGTCACTTGAAGTTCTCCCCGAGATCCTTCGAAGATTGGCGATGAAACAAAGAATAGGGATAGATTGGGAGTTTCTTTAGGAATAGGGGTATTTTCTGTTAATTTTTTGCATTATTAAGATTTCAAGTCGAAAAATAAATAAACAGCTAACCAATATGTACTTCACTGTAGGAAATCTCCACTTTTACCTACGTTATCTATACTAATATTATAAAGAGGAAAACTTTGTTTGTTTGGTTGTAATGGATAAACTCAAAAACTACTCGACCGATTTTAGATATTCTTTCACCATTAGAAAGCTGTATTATCTGCGAGTAACATAGGCTATATTTTATCCCGGTGCGGGCAGTAGCTCCCACGGGACGCGGGTGAAACAGCGGGAAAACGGCTAGTATCTTCATAAAACTCAAACCACGAATACTTTGATGAAACCTGTAATAAACAATTTTCCATACACAAAACATCAACCACTTCTCAACACAACTCTCAATAAAACAATTAACCCTAAAACATCTAACCCGCACACTCGCAAAACTCGCAAAGAAAACTCGTAAAAGTCAGGGGGAAATCTTGTAAAATCTCGACTTACCCGTTTTGGGTCGGCGACAGCTAAGACAAAAGTAGACGGCCGCCCTCACTGAAACGAATAGGCTGGGCGGCGAGCTTTTCTCACTCTCTTAAATGCTCTCCGTGAATGTAGCGCGGTTCAGAGGGCTTGATACTTGGGGAGTTTATTTAAATTGAATTTTGATGTGTTATTTTTATTTATCGTCGTTTAAATGTCGTTGTATGTGATTAGTAGGTGTGACACATGCTACAAAGAGTGTTAAGTGTGAATGTGGATGGATGAGAGAAGGATTGATTCTATAAAACATTAAGTAGGTAGGTACATATTTTTCTTGTAATAAATTTAAGTTGTTTCCTTATCAATCTTTTAAGAAAATGTGAAGAAACTTACAGATGAGGTTTTATGCGTGCTGAAATACGTTTAATATAGTATCGATGGTAATTTTTATATATAAAATTGGGTAAGTACTTATAAATACACGTACCATTTACCTACGTCTATCGAAAAAAACTTAAAGTCATTTATAAAAATCCACTGCATAGCTTATACAAAACAATTGAATATGGTTGAAAATATATCCGGAACTAAAAACAACCTAATTAAATATCTAAAGTATCAAGACTACACAATCAGCGTAGAGGCGACAAGTGTCTTTTGAGTAGGCGCCGTCCGTGCGACATTGTTGCAGCGTGTATACTGCTAATATAATAATGCTTATATACGTGTAATCTTCATTATACTCAGTTGTCTAACAAAGGTGGGAATTGACCTTGATTTTTAAGTTATGTGGTTAGGTACTTTGTGCTTTAAACATATCTTTAATAATCTGTGAGTAAATTATAATAAAAAGGTGAATTTGTAGGCATGTTTATTTGAGTATTAGATAGCAGCCCATTGATTGTTTTTTTTTTATGAGGGTGCACAAATTGGTACCCACGGGCCACATATGAAACCGCAGGCGGAAAGCTAACACCGATGTAACACTGAATGAATATGTGTCATTTCATGACAAAAGGTACCTTGTGGACTTTGGCGCTTAAGTCATTTGGAGATACAAATTCTACAATCTTGCTTAGACTATAAAAACATAATGTCGTAAGTGCCAACACCCATAAGGTACCATTTACCGCGAACTGACACATATTTCCTATCGGTCCAGTAGTTCTTAAGATTAGCGAGTTCAAACAAAGAAAATAGGTAAACTCTTCAGCTTTAAATATGTATAAGTATAGGTACATTGTCTTTCTGTTAGTTGACTATCAAAACCTCTGACCAATTCGCCCTAATTTGGTAACTAAACCATGAAATGATGTAAGTTAATTAATATTCCTCTTGCTCTATAAACTAAATGTTTACCCTTAATGTTGGAGATCTCGTTTCAAAACCTAACATTATTTGGCTTCGTTTAGGTACGATGTAGATTTGAGCATTATTAGGTATAATATTCTTATAATTTTCCTAAAGTAAAAAGCCAAACTTGGTATAGCCAAGCCTTTCTTGTTTGTAAAGTGTAACAAGAACTTCTAATTTAACTCAAGGGGGAGGTCATGATTTAGTGCTGCGTGTGGATGCAGACTGCCCAAGACTGAAGAAAAAAAAGAGGAAACAAAGTCTGGATATAAAAGTGACAAGACATTTCTTCAAAATGGATAGTCTTTTTACACCACTTAACAGTTATTTGCGTTTGGATTCAATATTTTTACGTAATTAAGAACACCAAAATTAAAATCAGAGCACGCAAACAGATCCAAGAAAAAAAAACATTTGATGGCGAAGTCCTCGCATCGGTAAACAGAGCCAACCCTTCAATAGGCAAATGATTCAAAATTACAGTTAAAAAAGAGAATAAAAAGCTCCGAACTCCATTAGAAACAAAAATAAATTGAATTACAACTCGATCGACATTTTCGATTTGGAGGCCTAACTCAATTAGACGGGAGCGGTGATGGAAAAATAAAATAAATACGAGGAACAAAAAAAAATTAAAACAAAAAAGAGTCCAGATATAATTTGAAATATCTCCGTAAATGCAAAGTGTGAGTGCTGTTATTTTATTCAAATGAGGGCGAACTTTTTTTCAACCCTTTCTCGTCGTGCCATCAAAGTGGCCTGATATTCAATTAAAAAAAGAAGAGCGGGGCCCGCGACTGAAAATTAATCAGAAAAAATGCTTTTAACTAGATCTACATTTTAATGAAATTATTATTGACGAGTATTATATAAATGGGAGTGCTCTGCCCTTTGTACAGATTGTGTTACTAACGTACCTACTTGCTCTTAGTACAGTTATGCTTTTGAATTTAATGTTTGAATTCATTATGCTGGATTCGTGTTCTTATTATAGCTCGATGTTGTAGCAGGCTCCTGAGGTTCTTTCGAATGGATAATAAACTTAAATATTTCATTGAAACGTCGTTTACATATCAATAATTGAGGCCTTAGAAAAGCCTTATTAACTCTTCTACACGGACAATATTATACAGCATTTCTTGCTCAGCATTCCACTACCCATATATTCGGTAAACAACAGAGTGTATGAGTGAGTAACTACCCTACTATCCGAAGCTCTCATTCACAAAAACTAAACTCGTAATATATATTTATAGCAAGATGATTCAACAAACCTAGTTTAACTCACTCACACACTCATTTTGGGCTCCATTAATCCCCAAAACTGACGGCCGATCTAAAGCTAAATGAAAATAGATCTAATTAGTAGTTTGACGGTCACAGAATTAGCTGACAAGTTATAGTCCATATTTATTCTAAGCGTAATCATACGGCATCATTTCAATATGCATATGAGGTCATGAAAAGTGCTTTTCCTGATACAGACATAGGAATTAATTGTTGATCTCCATAACTTTGTGTGATGTTACACCGTGATGTAGCGAAGTTGTGAGCTTTTATTTTTAAAAGGGCGAAGAATGGATTAGCTTTGATTAAAGTTTTTGAAGAGGGGTTTCCTGGCTTTATACCTCTATACTAAATAAAACTTACCTTATATTAAATTCAAAACACAAAATGTCCGCCGTAGATTTAGTAGACTTGCAGATTTTTCAATGATATACCTAGACCCGATGAATCCTTTGATGTCTTAATATGTAGGTCGGGGTGTTATAATATGTATATAATATGTAGCTACATGTAGTTTATCAGTTACCCCTAACACAAGTTAATTATAACTTACCCTGGGGTTAACCAACCGTGCATGAAAATGTGTCCCGATATGTTTAAAAAACATATATATTTGTTTGCCATTGTTTTGAAACATTTCCTTTCTCATTGTTTTCAGTTACTAAAATAATTACCTGTCTTAGAATATATTATGTTCCCCATATAACACTCTTGAATACTAGCGTTACAACACCCGAATATCCCAGCTTCCATACTAATCATTACACTTCGGTGTAACACACAGCCTCTGTAATTCAAACACCGACTCGCCCGTACATTATTATTCACCGACGGAACCAAATGAATTCGTTTTTATTCAAACGCCAGAATGATATAATTAAAATTTGAATACAAGATTAACTCGAGAAAAATTCAATATCGAATTTACGTTTTTTCGAAATTATTCGGTGAAAGGATTGAGGGTAACTCCGATGTGCTTTTGCAAATTTGATAAAAAAATTGGATAGGTTATGATCAGTTATTTGTGCGAGCATTCGTAGTTTTTCTCTTTAGTTATTTGCAGTTTTTAGGTCCTCCAATTTGTATGTAAAAACTTACCTACTCTATTTTATAGAGTTTGTTAAACATGTTAACAAACTTTAAGTCATACATACGTAGTAACTATTATACCTCTAGTAATCTGTGGTCATACCTTACCTACACATGGCTTTTCAATCAAATGTTTCGCCATCGACTTGTCAAAAAAGAGAAGAAAATCTTATATCAACTAGTCTAGTACTTTACCATTAATAATATGTATCTACTATTTCAAGTTTGATTATATTTCATTATTTGACTAAACACACTAATTTGCCTTAGTATAAGTTGATCTATACGAACTCTTTCTTCAAGAATCACTACATCACAATAAAGGCCTATGTTCAATCATGGAAGTATCTCGAAATACGGCCATTTTCCTTAGCAAGCAGGCAGATGACCGAGAGGTTTCCACGCAAACACATTAACCACGATCAGTTCTATACGTAGTGGTGCGAGGGTACGTTACTGTAGGAGCGAATGTCATGATGACGCATTGTCGTTGCAGAAATGGGCGACTGTTTCTTAAAATTACATATCTTACGAAAAAGAGAAAAAGATCAGATCAACATGAAGTACTCAAGTAAAGTCATGATTTCGTTTTTAAGAAGTCCTTAGATAATTATATTTTTGATTAGTCTTGTTTTGATTTGATTGATTAGTTGACTCTCAATTGATATTAGTTTACTTACATATCAAATGCAGTAAATAGAAATTCTATGAACTAAAAAGAAACTTAAATACAAGCGAAAGTAGTTACTTTAACAAAATTGTTAGGATGCTTTTAATAATTACTGCCACGCTAAAACTACAGGATGGATTTTGATGAAACTGCATAACTTAATTAATGTGACTTAAATATCAGAATAACACTTAGGCTACTTTTTATTCATATAGGTACGGAAAACAATAACTCTTACAATAACTTAAAGTTATTTTTCTTTCCTACCAATAATGCATTTTATCAGCTGTTAAACATTGCTCATGATTCTTAATTAATAACTTCCCCTTTTTATATCTTTATGAATGTAAGTAATTAATCATTTGAATGCGTTTAAAGCTTATTAATCTTGCACATTAACACGTGATTACGGAGAAACTATGAGTATTGTAGCACGGAGATAATTAAAGAATGTTTTATTGAAATTCTCCATCGCAGCATTGTAATAAGAAGCGTTTACCCTGTTTTAAATAAATTGAGGCTAGAAGGAAGTCGTAAAGACCTAAGTAGGTGCTGACTTTAGTGCAACACTCATGATTTTTTTGGTTTCATAATAATATATAGTCTCCCTAGACTGCTAGGTATTTTAGGCAAATCTTATGCTAACTTTATGATGACGTGCACATTAATCCAAATCAATTTTTGAATAATTATAAGCACCTATGGCCATGTTATTCTTGTTTTACTAAAATATTGCACCTTGCAGTAAGATTTCTAATAACTAAATATAATAATTGGACAAAATCCTTTTTCGTGTAACCGGGCTAACAAAATGACTCGGCAACCCGCCGAGCCCCGCCGTCAAATGGACAGGCACACATAAATCGAGAAGCCTCCCCCCATAATAGCAGGCTCACTCAAATCTAAGCCTAAGCCCAAAAGCCGGATTTCTCCCAGTAATACACTTAAAACGCCTGAGCTTAAATCATCGTCATCGTTTGTTGAACAAGACTCTCCGGTCACATATCAGGTCGGCGACGGCTGGCCCCTACCCCCCACGCCTCATCCCTCTCACCCCCCAATAATTTTCGGCCTAGCCCCTCTGTAGGCATAGATTTCTAGTCTCAACGTACAAGGTGGGTGTTTTGTGTAGCCTATGTACTACGTAAATACAGAGGAAGGATATTCAGTGTATATTTGATCATTTATAGCATGTAGCCGGACTAGATCGATAAACTATGTAAGGCGGAAGGTTGTTAGATGAACATCGATTTCTGAGGAGCTTTTGTAGGCCTTCTTTGTAGACTGTGGTTGCTTGTACTTCGGATTGCAGACTTCAATTTTGTCTGTTTCTATTCACTACAACTCTATCTTATACGTCTAGGATACAAACAAAACCGAACAAACACATAATCAAAATAAAAAACGTGGTAACCGAACTTAAACTTTCAATTACATAAAACAAAATAACAACTTTTACCTAACTTAAATACAAAAAAAAACTTAATTTTAATTAAAGCTAAGTTTCGTAGATGAGATGCAAATTGAATGTTATCGCTAATAGCGTTGATTGTATAATAATTTCGTGTTGATACATAATAAAGTAGTGCGGTGCCCGGCGAGCGCTGCGTGCGCGCCGATGGGGAGTCGCTCGCGATTTATGTTAGAAATTCGCGTGCGCCCAGCTCCATTTTTGTGCGTAACTGGATTTTGTAGGGCTAGCAGGCTTTTCTAGGAAATATTTGTTATAATTAATTGGAGGCTTTAAAAATAAAGCCAATCTTAAAATAAATGCAACTAGCTGGACTTCCTAAGCTAAATCTTAACCTTTACCTTTCAATCGATACCTAAAACTAACTAAGGGCAACTAAGATACCTGATGGCAACAAAAGTTAAACAATTCAAGAACTTTAAAGAAATATACTCAGGACAAAATAAAGAAAAAACTTTCAATATAATTTTGTTGACCTCAAATAACTGGCACAGGCCAGGAAGTCAATGATGATTCATGGTATACCTATCAATAGATATGAAAGACAATTAATAATCAATGGAATACAATCGTCATAGCCTCGTATAATAAGTGCATATAAGTATTTTATTCCAAGTTTTATTACGTCACAATAAGATTTACCAACAACAACATGAATAATCAAACAAATATTCAGCATCCGAACTATCCAACGGCAGCCCTACGCGACCAGTGGCCAACTCCTATCGACGCTAGATTTATTCCCGCAGCGTCGTGATTTGCGAGACATTATGATAAGTGGGCGAACGGCACCCGAGCAATTAGAACACCGCATATACAGAGCTGCAAATTAAATAAATTAACGAATAGACGACGCGACAAAGTTACTGCGTTCAGTTTGGTGGCATGCAACGTGGTTTGACCGAAACAGAGTTATGATTGCGTAATTAAATGTTGTTGAATTATTTATTTATATTGTCATAAGTTTTCTTTGTTTGTTGACAGATTAAATCAAGACGTTGAGGTAAGGTTACAAATGAAAATATGACCCAGTGAGAATTTCAATTGAATTGTAAAAATTACACACACAAAAAAAAAGTGTCATATTTCCTTCGTAGCAAAATACTCCCACATATGAAATCCTCACAGTCAACTCCATGAATGAACAACAGATTGAATGAACGAACAATAAAAACAAAACAATAAATAAATGTACCACGCAACAAAGTTATTGCACTCAGTTTGGCGTGAGGCGTGTCTCCCGCGCTACACTATTATGATTTCGTAATTAAACGTGATATTCTGAATTACCTACTGTTGGCTTAATTTCTAACAGGAAATGTCTCAATCAGTGGCTATGGTATTATGATTGAAATATTCAATATTGATTTGTTTATTGAATAAAACTACGATTAGTTGTTCAAGACTGATTAACCTAGATTCTTTGCGTTCAATATGCTGTTCCGTCTTAATAACCTTATTAGGTACGTCGAACTAATTATTTTATGGAATACGATTAATGACGGTTATTATGGAAACAGCCACAATTATTCGCTTTTATTATTAAGGCAAATCGCTACATTAACTTTAATCTACTAACTAAAAAACGTAACCCTTTTTGGTACAAAAGTCGAACATATAAAAAGACTATTATAAAATATTGCTGGAATTCTTATTTTCCTAGTTGCTATTACAATTTTCAGATTCACCATAAATTAAGTAGATCAGATCAAAGATCTAGATAATTTAAGTAGACACTGATTTTAGGTGGTTTCCTTGAAAATATCTTAAAACTTCGACACAACCTTGCAACAACGAAACAGCATCAAAACACTAGATCACCTACTTCGACTCAAACTACCGTTAACCTCAAAGAATCTAAAACCTCACCTTTGCTAACTAACCAGTATAATAGATATTTTAGTACATACTATATACTAGCCGATTTCCCGCGGTTTCACTCGTGTCCCGTGGGAACTACTGACCGTAACGGGATAAAATATAGCCTATGTCACTCGGGAAGAGTGTAGCTTTCCAACAGTGAAAGATTTTTTCAATCTGTTCAGCATTTTCGGAGCAGTCAGAAGCCGGTAAGTCTGACATCAGTCTTACCAAGGGGTATTGAGTTGCCCGGGTAACTGGGTTTAGAAGGTCAGATAGGCAGTAGCTTCTTTTAAAACACTTGTACACAGCTGCATCCGGTAAGACTGGAAGCCGACCCCAACATAGTTGGGCAAAGGCTCGGGAGATGATGACTGATTTATGAGCAAAAACATGTAGTGTGCACTTCTTTTGGTACAAACAGACAGACAAATCATCATTCCTTTTTAATATACATATTAGTATAGATTGTATAGAAGTAAGTATAGGTAAAAGAGTATATACAGTAAGCAACGTCAGTTGATTCATTACAGTGCAATTAAGCGGCCGATAAGCGTAGTAATTACGTATGCTAATCGTGAATTTAATTCGATGCACTTGTACTAAGATACTGCGGACGCGGTCGATGGTGACTATGGGTTTGAGTTTGTGGGACAGTTTCCTGATTTGTTTTTGGTGTGAGAGGAAATATTTGTTGGGCCTTTAATTCCTCTACTTGATCTTTAATTCCAGAAAAATATTTTAACGATATTATGTGACTTTTTCTTCAGTTAAGTTGGTTTCTGAAAGCATTGAAGATTTGTAAAATGTACGACGTACGTAAATTGTAACTATCGGTATCATTGAGCACATAAAGTTTATTCGCTTGTTTTTTTTTTTGCATTATTTAAACTATAACAGACAATGTTATTGCATGATGATGATGAGACAGACAATGTACATTAAATTTTTCCTAGTGTTGGACACATTTTCGATTTTCTAATACAACCCAATCTAATCAACAAGACTAGTCTCCACATTTTTCACTACATGGTCACCGTTCTCTGGTAGCTCGCTGAGCAAGTCCTTGTTTGCATTACTGGATATTACCAATATATTATAATTAAATTAAAAGTTTATGTAGTTTGTATGTGAAACTCTGTTCAACGTTTTTGCTAGCAACTTTATCTATGCTGATTTCTAACAAACATGGTTAAAATAGATGTTTTATCCTGTAAATTGATCATTATTATGGGAGATGTTAATTAATGTAATATCTTGATTTATTCTCTTGAGGATAAGGCAAAGATCGTATACAGAAAAAACTTATAGAAAAGCTAGGAAATCATCAGCTGACTCCGCCCGCTTTTGGTGCAACGGGAAGACGGGTCATGCTTTAAGGCGTCGTCCTAATTGGGAGCGATCGCACGATGGCGCGATGCGTTTTTCATCTCACGATCTCACTTGCGAGGTTCAAATAGGACACTCTGATGAAATCTGTATGTTTGAACTCATCGAACGACGAGAACGCATCGTGTCATCGTACAATCGCTGTCAATTAGGACGACGTCTTAGATGAAAAACGCATCGCGCCATCGCACGATCGCTCCCAATTAGTACGACGCCTAAGTGACTTAAACTTACCTCCGTCTTTCTGGACCCCTTTGTGTGCTAGGGCCGTTGTAAGATTTTCAAATAATCCAGCAGCCCCATTGCAATATCTAGCCTAGGTTTACAATCAAAAACAAATCGGAACCTCAAACATGCATATGACCTTTTTTGTATTTGTTCGTTCTATTTTACTAGCGTGAAGTCAGTCTACTTCGGAGATGTCAAATTATATGACGAGAACTTAATATTTTTTTTTTCCAAAAATATATAAATAAGCATTATCCTTAATTTTCTAAGATAATTTCAAACATTTTTGTGTCGCTTACACCCTTCTACATACCTTTGTTATTATTCGCTGATGCGTTACGGCTACGCTTATCAAAATGCAATAAATACTAACTTATGTTGTTATTGTAATTCACACATTAACCTACATTGTTCTCACATAATCTAGGCACTACTGCTTTATGAATAACCGATTTACATAATGTATATGTAATATTTTGTATGCTAAAGAAATATGGTAAGTATTGCAAATATAGACTTATAGCTTCCCATGGTAGGTACATGATATTTAATAGCTTAATATTACCAAGACTTCTGCAGTCAAGCATGAAAATGAGCAAACAATTGATGAATCCTCAACGCAGTTTGAAGTCAAATGGTAGAAATTCTAGAATCTTCCATTATATAGTCTCTTCTGACTCACGCTTACTCTGTTTTTCGACATCGCCCATTTCGTCCTGTGAATAAGTAAATTATCTTTTCTAGTTTAATTTTATTCCTTTTCGAAGCAGAATTAGAATGACCCAAAAAAGCTTATGTTTTTTCCTATTTTCTTAGGCAAAGTCGCAGTATAAATTACGATACATTAAAATATAATGAAATTTATTAAATACCTCAATAAGTCTCGCACATAATGTAATTAAAATACTAGGTTTTATTATTATGTGTACCTACACGTGAAACTAATTTATTATTCCAGTCATTATGTGTTATTCAAAATAACTACATTTACCTCTTGTTTAATGTTTAATTTAAATAGTTAATTTCATTATTTTAATAATGGTTTATGCTTGCGTATACTTAATTATGTTGTAATCTGTCCTAGGTATTGAGTACTTATAAGTCCTTGAATTACCTATATGGAGTAATTATTTAAAATTTGAAATGGTTATGTAAATATAGGTAAAACTATATACTTACTAACTTTTGTTGGCGCTACAATTTTTTGTGGGTCTTGGTCTCCTCTACATTTTTCCAGTTGTTAGTTGTGACTGTCCTTTTCTAGTTGATAAACTGTTGAGTTGAGGAAGTTGGGGACCTTCCTCAACTCTTCTTCGACGCAGGTTTGCCAACGTTTCCTTCCAATTCCAATATTTAATGTCTTTCCTCTCGATATTTTCTAACGCCTACCTAAAGAACCTATTAAAATTATATCTAACTCTAATACTTATCCTGAATCGAATGTCAGTTTTATCAGGAAGACGCCCTGTGAAAGGAGTTATTTAGTCCATAAAATAGAACCCAACTATGTGTCTTCTGAAGCCCTAGTAGTACCTACAAGGATAACCCTTTCCAACACACAGCTCATCATTGGACATTTAAAAATAAGACCGTAATACCTTTCATATATCCCCACAGACACTACTTAAAACCTCCCCAAAAATCCCAAACAAAACACAGTCGCGGAGGCTATTTAAAAAAAAATCAACCATTTCATAATTCAATATTGATATCGAAGTCAACTAATTGACAGTTCAAAGTGTAAACTCAGTTATATCCCTTCGATTCTGTCACCGCAAATTGTTCGTAGGAAAAGCTGATATGAAACTATTCGGCATCCATTAAAAATTAGCTGCGAACGTATTAATGCACCTCAAAGCATCAGTGAGGCCAAAAATAAATTGAACATCGGAACGATTGGTTAGGGGTAGGACCTGGTAACCTGCGGTTTTACATCAGAATTTTGTTGGTTGGTGTGTATGTTCAAAATAATAATTGTACTTCTAGTACTTATTTTGCTTTGTTAATTAGTGGTTAATATTCCGATTTTTCTATAGCCTGAGTTTTTTTATTCAAATCTGGAAATAAAAATAAAAACAAAACTTTCTAAGAATTTAGGTACGCTTGTCTACAAGTCTCGGTCTATCGCCTATATCTATACCTACCTATATGTATCTATGGTGTTGTTTAATTAGGTTCAATGCCAGACCAACAGCTTGATAAACTGAAAAATTGACCATACATTTTAAAAAATATTCACCACGCCTTCAAAAAGTAGAGACACAACGAAAGTACAGAGCAGATTTTTTCCCAGTTACCGTATCCTCGTCGTCAGCAACCCCCGTTAGTAGCGCGATGCTTGTAAACGCGTCGCGGGCGGTATCGTATAAATTCATTATCACTAGCCGCTATTATATGACAAAGTTTGTCCTTGCAACGATATGTTAATTTTTCATAAACGACATCGTGTTCGGTGCAGGCTTTACGGTAGATTGGCTGCCGTTGCATGGTGGGCGTTCGATTCTTGGGTGATGCAAATATTGGTATGATGTTTTGTGATAGTTAAATCAAAGAACTTGTGAAGAAAAGTGTAAAGAGTAGACCTATGAGTTTTCTTTTTTTCAGGTATGTTTCCTTTGGTTTCAGACCTTCAATGAAATATCTTGCATCTTTTTTCTGTCGCTGACTTCCAACGAGTAAAGTTCTTTCCAGAAAGAGAAAGCATTTATTTAAATTCCAGACTTTACTAACTCTTAATTGAAGCAAACAATATCTACCTCTACGTTTAGTACATTTTAGGTACCCTACGTACCTAACTACATTATTGTATAGGCATGTCAAAAAAATCCAGCCTATTCAAAACCAAAAAATACCTATTGCCTACATCAATACACAACACAATATAAAAAAAACTGCAAAACAAAACAAAAGCAGACAACCAATGGAAAAACAACATGATTATCACTAACCGAACCTCATAGGCTATTAAAAAAAGTCCATTGCATTCATAAAAGCGGAAACGGTCAACGACCGCAAAAAACTATCGGGCACTGAATAGAAAAAAAACACAAAAAAATGATAAAAATATGTGAAAAAAAATTGTGAACACTCAAAAAGAGAGTAGATTGTCGCGGTCGGGCCCCGGTATCGTCCGTTATTAATTCTTGGACAGCCAGCTTCGACGAACCGCACTGGACAATCGAAAAATAAAATAACTATTATTCATTTGTGCACAGATCATGTTTACAGAGGTAGCTTCACTGCCTGTTTAAATAGTGCGGTTATGATTGAATGAGGGACGTTTTTTGTTGCGATTGTGGAGCCAGTTGTGGATATGATAGGTTAATGTGTAGGTGGGTTACGCTGAAGTGATGCGCGTTTTGGTAGTGTTAGAAATGTATTTTTTAACAAAATACTGTATTTATTACAGTGCCCATTTAATTACTTTTCAAGAAGAAAATCTTATCGTTCTAACATCTATGCTGTATTTTAAAACTCTTAGGTAAAAATGTGTTATTCTATTCCGCCTCTGAATATGGCATCGTTGGTATCAAAATAGTAAGGTTAACAATAAATAAAAAATATACTTACTTAAATAAATTATTTAAGCAACATCTGCCTTCTTAGGACTTCAGATTTACAAATAAGAGTTTCAAAATTCAACCCATCAACATTAACCAGAAATCAAACCTACACCCACTGCAACTCTTCCACCACTACACAGTGAACCAAGCATACTTTTTCACTATTTTGTAAATAATTAAGCTTAAACCAAAAAATGTCAATGCCAGTTGGCGTCGGTGCTGAGTGGGATCTGATCGATTACACTCACGTGCTTATATTAACGTGCCCTGTGATTACTGCTCTTTGACAGAAGTGTAATTATCTTCGTATTATGACTGGTGATTTTGGTTTTAAAAGTTTAAAACTTTTTTTAAAGGGGAAATCTTTGATACGTAGTGGGTGCTTAAAATCTAGATCTACGATACTGACTTGACTACTTTGTTGAGAAAAACATTACATGTGTGCATTCAAACTGAAATACAGACGTAGAAATATGATCAAAATTCTCATGACTTCACGCTAGAAAAAAAACACTTTTTCACGTAAAACCGCTTCTTTTGTAAACCTTCTGATAATTCGGCTAATAATGTCAACCAACGAACTCTTTGCTTCAGTTCAATATTCAAATAATATTAAAAAGTTTCGAAAAAAAAAAACAATACAGGTGCACTTACGCGAAACAATACATTCCTCATACAAACGAAAAGCAATACAGTGGCGAGCGTAAAAAGAAACGCTTTCAACAAAATCCTTTGACTTCCGCGCCGTTTGATTGGCTGGCCGGTGGAAATGTCTCGATAAAGGACGTTAGGCCCGTTCCTATCTACGGACTAGATTATATTTTTATATGCATACAGGTAGGCTATATTTCTGAGGCTAACGAGTTAACATTAATTTTAAAATGATTAGTAGCAAGTAGTTGGTGTGACGACTGGTAGAGAGGAATTGAATCATAAAAGAAGATATTGCGCCAACCCGAAATAAAATTGGACACAGGGCAAAAAGAAGAGTTTGTGTACCTAGGTATAATTGCGCATATCTGTTAAGACTGAAAAGAATTTGGTCGCTGTATGATTATTCGGAAGAAACTATGAGTAGGTACCTATGTTGGTAACTATTAAGTAATCTGTGCCTAAGAGTAAATCAGAAGATATCATCGATGCGATGCGACCAACTATAAGATAAGCTAGATTGACTACTTTACCTGAATACAGGTCTGTATTAAAAATCTTGTCTCTTATTCCGATTGGACAGCCATCCATCAAGGCCGGGGAGAGATCAGGCGTTGAACTGACAGCTATATTAAAAATATGTTGGCAAAAGCAAATAGGTTTTTATTCCATATAGACCTATCACAGGTCTAACGAAACGTCAAAAGATAGGTGCATGCTTACAAGTTCATAGTCAGTTCTCATTGTCTCAAGTTTGCATGCCTACTGAAGGCAAGATATGTCAAGTGACTTTTTTGTTTTTACCACCTTTTGTGTTAACCATATCTCGGCGAATAAATATTTTCATTTTCATAAAACCCCCTCTTACGTAGAGGATTTTGTATGTTATGTTGATTATGTCGTAGATTTAAGAAAATGTAATTACATAACCAGAGCACAAACGGGTGTCACTATGTTGTAAAAACGGTCACCCAAGCTTGAACTGATCACGGCTGTAGCCTGTCTGTCTTGCCTGCTGGTTTAACCTACATAAAAAATATGTTAGTTCAACATAAATCTTCCAGCAATTCCAATTCACGATTTCCAAAGCTTTCCCTAACACAGTCACAATTACAAGTAATTCTGCTTAAAACGGAACTTGTATAAGTGCACTGATTATAATGAATAATTCAAATGGCGAATATCTGTAAGCGGCCAGCACTGCGTGGGACGGTATTCAAATCCGGCCTTATTAAAGTTATCTTTACTTTTGAATCCATTAAGCTAACTATCAGCTAATTAATTCGTAAGAAATATATAGGAATTTTGCCTGTTTTTGGTTGTTTTGCTGTTTCGTTACAAGCAAACTAAATGTTTGTTAATTACACATTTTCGTTGTACTACTGTTTGTATTGTAGTTTTCAATAAAGTGTCACGTATTTTTGTAGGCTTGCTGTGGTTGGCAAATTGGGATCAGTCGCTGCGTATCGCAGGTTCTTTTCCCGCAATGACAAGTTTACTACAAAGTTTGTGCTCGTCTTGTTTTATTCCCTTGAAGCAGAATTCCATAGAAAAATATACGTAAGAAAGAGCTTTTGATATTTTCAAATAACATGTCGAATTTTTGTAAATTAATAGTTCAAAGTAGAGTCACCGTTTCACGCACTCGATTTAGACCACTTGGGGCCTTTTGTGAAGTCAACATTGGGATATACTCACATACTGGTGGTAGCTGATGTATGCTGAAAATAGGTAGGGTTTCGATCGCTAATTATCATCAGTATTATACAGAGGTAGGAGAAATTCTTGGCGTCTTGTTTTGTCTGACAAAAACTAATTGAAATAGCTTTCTTCATTAATAAGCGTGATTCGATTATCTGCCAGGTACTTTCCTAAGTTTGTCATCAAATCGTGATAGGTTATCCCATCTCTAATAGCTGTTAATAAACAATAATAAATAACAAAACAGAAGCGTGTAATAATCTATACATATAATAAATCTGTAAAAAAACTGTGTCTGTACATTGAATATATTAAAAAAATAATAATTGGGTGGGGTTTAGAAACAGTAATGGAGCACAAATCCAAAAAAAAAATTCTGTCTGTATGTCTGTATGTCTGTATGTCTGTTTGTTTGTACACGCTAATCTTCGGAACTACTGGACGGATTTCAATGATTTTTTCTTTGTTGTATCAGTATTAAGCCTGGTCAACATATAGGCTATAATTTATCTTCGAAACTTGAAGACCTGATGCAGAACACCAACAGACCAACAAAACTATAAGAGATACCAAAATGGTGCCATAGCAAAAATTGTTTCATGTGATGAGCATTTTCAGCTGAGATCATAAATTTTAAGATCTGGAACACCTGATGTGGAACCCCAAGAGCCCAGCTTCTCTGTACCATATACAGGTACGACGTTTTAGCAAAAGTTGTTCAACTTGATAAGCACTTTCTATTGACTTATACAAATTGAAGATCTAAAACACCTGATGTGGAACTCCAGGGGCCCAGCTAGACTATAGCATATAGAGGTGTGACGTTTTAGCAAAAGTTGTTCAATCTGGTAAGCACTCTCTGTTGACTTATAAAAATTGAAGATGTAAAACACCTGATGTGGAACCCCAGGAGCCCAGCTAGACTATAGCATATAAAGATATGACGTTTTTGCAAAAGTGGTTCAATCTAATAAGCACTCTCTATTGACGTATATACATCGAAGATCTGAAACACCTGTTGTGGAACTTCAAGAGCAATACTACACTTGAAATGTATAGAAACGAATGTTATGAAATAGGTATGGTGACACAAAACCAACGATTATCCCTTTATAAACTATAGAAATATGAACTCAAGGACAATCCCCGGTGGACGTCGTTAAAAAAAAGACAATCCCCGGTTCTGTGCTATACCATTGCTAACGTGGATGAAAACTACTTGGGCTATTGTGATGGGATGCTAATGGACTGGAATGGGGAAACTACGGGAACTATGGCACCTGCCGATGATAATGTATTAGATACATGTAAAAATTGCAGGTGGAGACTTCGCCAGTTCACTTACTGGGCCCCCGGGAATCAGTCACTGAATAGCAACAAGAGGGCAACAGGGACATGAGCGGCTGAAGTGTGAGAATACCTCGGCGGATTTTAAACGCAGATTACGCGCTCCCTGTGGGTCACTTACCACGTGGCATCCTCCGAGTAGGGCTACTAACCCTGCTCTAGCGACTCCACTCTGGACGGCCAAGCCAAGCCAAAGGCTTGAGACCTACCCCCGTCATGGTTCACTCCGACCGGCCGGAGATGGGGGCAGTATACTCTCCCTGGAGAACTCAGTATATATAGCCCCGCGGGGTAGCTACTCCCCGTCATCAGCCTCAGATGTCCTGCGGTGCTTATATCTCATTATTATTGTCGTTATTATCTCAAGAGCCTTTGTCCCAATTATGTTAGAGTCGACTTCCAGTCACGATGCAACTGAGTACCAGTGTTTTACAAGGAGCGACTGCCTATCTGACCTCCACAACCCGGTTACCCGCTCAACCCAACACCCCTGGGTAAAACTGGTCAGACTTACTGGTCTGACTACCCATAACGACTGCTAAGAATGTTCAATGACAGTCGGAACCTACAGTTTAACATGCCTTCCAAATAACGGTCATTGGTATCCAAAATATACGTAGAAAGTACTTACATACGAACTTAGAAAAGTTGCATTGGCAGGTACTTGCCAGACCTGGAATCAAAGACGCACGCTCATACTTGAGAGATTGGTTCTCTACCCACTAAACCACCACGACTTCCACTAAGTCACCACGACTTTGTCATCTATTTAATGTTTTTTACGTAATAATACGTGTAATGTTTTTGCCACACACAACTTAAATGCGGACTAATTAGAATCACTACTTTTATCCCTATGGTCGCGTCTATTGCGGTTCAGTTCGCAGCGTTTTGTTTAGTCTGCTGTGTTTTTGCCGTTGAAGTACAAAAATTAAATATATGGAACGTTTCTAATGCGTATTCCGTTGTTTTCAAGTCAACGGGCTCTTAAAATTCTTTGATTTTGCTAACCCCGTAGTCGCTGGCATAAGGGACAGGATCCGCGTACGAAGTCGCGGGCAGAAGCTAGTATTTCATAAATAATAATTATTATGTCTCATTCGTCATTTGTCCTCAGGCGAAGCACGCGAAGTGAATACAGTTATTTTGAACTAACTGGATCCCGCAGTTCCGTCTGCGCCCTGAGCTAACTTCTTTACATACCAGGATAAAAAAAACATCCCACAATTTACCCCAAGTTTCAAAGTATCTCCATGCAAAATTTCTTAAAATTCGGTTCAGCAGTTTTGCCGCAAAAGTGTTACAAACAAACATACCTACTCACATTTGCATTTATAATTACGTATTCTAGTAAGGTTTGCAATAGCTCACAAGTATTGAGCTTAGTAGGTATATGGGTACTGTAACTCAATTCACGAACAGCGACCATTTCTCCATAAGTCGCCTTAAGTTGAGCAATACTAGGTACAGCCTGCGTTTAGTGCAATAGAGTTCTACCTAATATACATAGGGTTATCTTAATTTTTAACAGAAGAGAGTATGTTCGAAGAACCAGTTTTGGAAGTGGAAAATGCATGAAGTTTAAAAACTATTTCACTATAAGATAGCCTTTTTACGCGGGTGTGCAAAGGTGTACGAAAGAGATCCCGCAGGTGAAACCTATGGTGGATGCTAGTATCTACCTACCAACCGATATAGTGTGATAGGTACCTACTATTAAGTTTCCAGCAGTATCTATCTTCCTTATGTTTTATTGAAACCTTCCTGGTTAGTACTTGTACTGTATACTCAATGCAAGGTTATTAAAAATTCCATAATTTAACACGCCTACATATTTAATTAAAGAAGCTCGCCACTTCAACCAAATGCATAATTAGGTCCAAACAAAAGCAAATCATTGCAAATGCAATAAAAAATAACTGCTAAATTATTCATAAAACAAAATCAATATCCATTGCCAATATAATATAATAACTCATTAAAATACTCCAAATGCCACAACTCCGGTTCTAAAAGCAATCATTTAAAATATACCTACCTATCTAGTTTCAACAAAAAAGCAAAATCGTGACTTATTCATACATAGCAACAAACGAGCTTGCTGCTGTCGAGCAAATCTGTCACTTATTGCGAGAGAGACAACCGCTTTCGTGGCATTAACATTTTATTAACATTTCCCGTGCGTCATTAGGGTTGAAATTTGAATATCTGTAGATCGGAAATGCACAAATTAAGCGAGTGATCTGTTCCAGTAATGAGCTGAAAGGTACGTAATGACGAGGACGGAGGACGGAACAAAACAACACTCTTGCTTACCTCAGCGACTCGGTAACGAACGGATAACCCGATGCAAGGAGAACGCTTTCACCGATTGTCTGAGTGGAGCACAGGAAACCACTTACCTTCATGCTAAATAGTTTTGGTACTCGCTAATTATGTGGCATTGTTTTTGAAAATCTCTATCTAGTATGCAATAAGATTTTTTTTGTACTGTTTCGGGAACTCCTTGAGCGAGATGTAGCGATAAAGGTCCTTTGGTCTTACATGTAATACTTCCTGAAAGCTGCCAGTTTTATTCTCTCTTACTCTTATTTCAATGGATATCAAAGCGGTGCAGCAATCTAACATATTACTCTGCCACAAAAATGAAGAATTCAACAAAAACAACAGTTGATCCTGAAAGATCAATCAATTCAATCCAACTAGGACTGGTCATGAAGTGAGACCGTAAAATAAAAACTTCCAACTTAGTACCCCATCCAATAGGATCAAATACAAAAAATATCCTTTTAGAAGTTGTCGCTATTGACATTTTTTAGAGCACATCAGCAAAACTAGTCCAACCAAAGGGTTGCCCGGGTAACTGGGTTAAGGAGGTCAGATAGGCAGTCGCTTCTTGTAAAGCACTGGTACACAGCTGAATCCGGTGAGACTGGAAGCCGACTCCAACATAGTTGGTAAAAAGGATAGTGATCAGCAAAACTAGTCCAATACGCCAAACCCAAAGTCTGCTCCATACAACGTTAGCATCCAATACTCCTTATTAATAAGGAACGGTAGCTCTCAAGCGCACACAAACAGACAGACGGACACACGGACGCGGCGAGCGACATTTGTAATGATACTAAATAGTTGCGCGCGGTAGGTGCCCCGCTAGCGAGTAATGCGTTCTCTGCTCTAAGAGGATGGGTATATGCAATGGTGGTAATGTGGAAGTTATGGGTAGCCAGAGGGCAAGGATGATATTGGAATTGCAAGATTGGAATTGGAATAAGGAATAATTCTTCAGAATATGAGAAGTAGGTAATGTAAGGCAGGTAAGCTTAGTATAGCTGTAAAAGTTTGGATTTAGAAAACGATGTTCTGGCCAGTCAATAGCTGGTAGTGTCACTTTGCCCAAAGAGACTCTTGATCTTAAACAGAAAGAATTTATCTTTAACATCGCTGTTTATTTCTTTGTTTACAATATTTTCGCAATTCGATCCTTTGCATGGGTATTCGTATTTCGCTGTTCTACTTCGCTCATTTCTTCTTCGTGTGTTGAACCATATCAAAATATACCTAAATCCTTCTGATAGCAAGAGCCTTAGCTGAGAGTGACAGTAATTTCAAATCAAAGGGATGGACTCTTTCTCGTCCTAACTTCTTGAATCCCTTAGTTCACATAACGCGGTCCAGTCAATAAGTCAGAAGCACCTATCTGCGTAATGTCTCGGCGGGCATTTACATATTTTAATGAGCACCGCAGGCCTATCTTCTAGGTAGCTACCTACTAGGCGGTAGGTAGTACAGCTCTCACCGGCTTTTGTTGATGGATGTGGCCGATTTGCTTTTTGCTCGTTCAATGCAACGTTTGAGATTATTGGGCATTAATTAGACAGGCTTTTTTGAGTAATGTTTGGTTTTGATTGGTTGGTTATGATGTGGGAGTGGTGTACATAGTGTGTATGTGTGTGTATGGTGCGATCTTAGGTTGTCTATGAGTTGACTTAAGATGCAGCAGTTTAGAACACATTATTCTTCTAAAGGAATATTATTATAGTGAATTTTGATCACCTGATAAGTATGTCGTTTTCTGTAATAACTGTTTTCCAAAGAGATAATTGAACATGTACCATTTCTGCTGTGAGAGGTGCTTGTGAGAGGAGGCCTGTGCCCAGCAGTGGGACGATAAAAAGGCTGTAACAGTATGAATATCTGAATAAATAGGTAATAAATGAATCAATTCTAATAAATCGAAGCTGCTCTAAAAACATTGTAATCGAATGGAACCTACCACTATTTGTGCCGATATCAAATATATTCAGAAAGTAGCTGTTAACATTAGCCTAAGTGTGCTTTGGGGGACTGTCTGATGTCTCGTGCATATTCATCGGCCGTCTGGGGGAACCGCTGATAATTAGAGAACCCTAATTGATGGTAAAATCTATACAGGTTCTTTTACCTTTGATAGAAGAGTCGAGGAGTATTCGTTAGACAAGCTCAAATTTTACCTGTATATAAGATTAGCAAGTTTTAAGCGGTCAAAAACTGCCCCGCATTAGTCATAGCTATAGGGTTCTAAAAGTTCTGTACTAAAGGACTGACATTTATTTTTCGTGGCTTCACTTCTTTTTAGCAGGAATTTTGCTACTTTTTGAGACTCTTGGCCCAGATGATGGCTAAACCAGGTATCTACTAAATATAAGGAACCCTCACATCATACTTTCGCTTACCCCAATGAATAATATCTAAAGAACAATAGGTACAGGTAAATAGGCAACAACAGACGAACACGCAGCAATTTAGAAAAAAAAGCAAACATAATTAAAAAGCATGACGTTAAAACAGACAATCAGACATGCCTCAGCAACATTATTCATTTATACCTGTATATGTACTTGATATATGTGTTTATCCTACATGAAATTCATTAACAAAGCCGCCTAATATCTCCCCTCCCCCCTTCGGTGGGGGGTGGTCAAGGGGGTTGACAAACAGCACCCTGTAATGTGCTACTGTTGAATTGCAAAAATCTCATTATGCTCTAACTGTCGTTATAGGAGTAATTAACTACCGTGGACAGGTCATGCGGTGGAGTCGAGTTGGGTTGTTATTTTTTTACTAAGCTGTGGAAGAAAAATGCATTGTAAAGGCCATGTAAGCACTATTTACGCAAAAGAATTTATGGCTAATGTTTGAAGGCAAAAAGAAAGTTTTAGTTTAACATTTCAGGAAGTGAATATGTATTCCCTTCCATTGCTTCCTTTGGACTTAAAAACCAAAGATCTTGACTGTTTTACCTATTTTAAATTATTAGATAAGTAAGCCGTCATTTCCAAATTGTGACTATTTATATTACCTGCCTAATCAAAGTTGAATTAAGACGCTGCTAGACATACAAACATATACCATTCCCTATCTATATGATTAGCTTCGATTATAATCGTTTATCTACCTTCTCCACAGGTTTCCCTATGCCACGGTAATTGTGTTTCGTTATAACGAGTTTTTTGGCGAGCGCCGCGACTCGACCCGCGGCGAACCTGTGTTTTGCTTTGCTCATTTCACTCTCCATAAGATTGGTGTGTATAAATGTGTACAGGTGACCTGTGAATTGGCTTGATATGATGGCATAGAAGTGCTGAAATAATAGATAGTGCAGGGTTTTTTTAGTGGCGCTATGGATGCATCGGAAGGGAGTGTCAGACTGTCACTGTATGAAATCCACCTCTGTTTCGACTAACCTACAATATTAATACAATCATCGGGCTCTAGCGTCCCTCTAATGGCCAAAAGTGTCTTCTTGTGATTTTTTTTTAAATATGATTCAATGTCCAAGATGAAGTAAGGAGAACTCGGTACTCGCTTTTAGATAAGCGTTCAGAAAAGATAAGCATCTCTATGTTCAAATGTAGGTATAAAAAATAACGTCTATTAGTACAAATTTAACTATATTTTAATCAAAAGTTAAATCAATCATATCATCAATGACCATACTTTCAATTTCTTTATCTTCCTGTTCACTAACATCTTTCTGCTTTGACTCTGGTTCCTTCCTCGTCCAAGTCGGAATTTCTGTCTCCTTAGGAATCGAAGTCGCAATCTCTGGCCCTTTTTGCTTCGAAGTTGAAAGTTCCGAGTCTTTTTGGTTAGGAGTTGATGCTTCTGAGGCTCTGCCACCTACGGTTTTTCTTTTTTTCTCTTTAGGACTTGGTGCTATTGTATTAAGGTGACTTTTCTGAAACAATTAATAAAATTATCAAAATTCGACAAACGATACCTAATTATTATGGGATGTCTGAAAATCACCTTTTATTTCTTGACACCGAAAGGGGTGGGCATTTCTAGCCACTTCCAATTTTTTTGTTGCGAAAAGGGAAATAGTGATTCAATCTCTCAAGTCTCTCTATTGGCTATGTGCAAAGCGAGTAGCGGAGGACAATAACGACCGCAGCGCACAACACGGCAGAAATTGGAAACAAATGCGGATGTTTCAAACCCGGTTTTTATCATTATATTCATTTTACAGTAAAACTATTGAATAAATTGCACTTAAATAATGTCAACAACACTATTTTAATCTTTGGTTTTATTTATATTCGCAAAGAAAATTATAATGTTTACATGGTTATTATTTGACAGCTTCCGCAAATGTTGTAAACGCTACGCGTCGCCACCGTCGCGCACATAGCCAATAAGGACATTAACTTCTTTTTAAAATATTATATAATACATTATAAAAAATATCAGGAACACATGAAACAAAAACCAACCAGCCCTGAACAAACAACCAGGTGCAATGATCCACAAATCGTGACGCACCTACCGATTAGTTCCATCAAACTGCGTGTTGTAATTTGAAGTCAATTAGCCATATCATTTCAACGTGAAAACAGCAATTGCATAAATAAACAGCTCAATCACACAGCTATTTAAAGATTCAGTATCGGATTTAAATTTAAAATCGCTGTTAATATAACTCGGAACCGATTCATGGGGTTTGGTTTTACGAATGGTGACTTTTTTGAAGTGGGATCGGGTTTTAATGATGAGGTGGCTTTGTAATGCGTTTTGTGGGACTTCTTCAGTACTTATGTATGAAATTATATGCAGTATTTAGTGTAGTGAATTTGTGTATGACATATAAACCTACTTATTATGTAAAATATACTTAATTAAGTATACCGTGTCTTATAGGATTCAATGTATGCTTTCGCCTACTCGATTAGATAATAAATAATATACCTACGACTGTCAAAAGCCAGAAAGTCTAACAACCAGTCTTACCATGAGGTACCTACTGGGTGGCCCGGGTAACTGGACCGTGCAGGTCCTTGTAAAACACTGACACTCAGCTGCATGAGCTGCATCCTTTAAGATTGGAAGCCGACCCCAACCCGGTAAAAGTACATACCAATGATGGACATCGTCGAACCAGTAGTTTGACATCTTCAGCGTTTATTGTTGCGCGTTTAGCATGCCTGGAATCAGACTTCAAATTAGCACTTCAAATAAATAAGATCGTATGAAAATAAAGTTACCTATTTAGATAGATAATATCTATCAAGACATCCTTGTGTAACTTTTTTTTAAAGTCACAAACAATACCTAATATATAAGCAAGATATCGCATAGTTAACTTGATTTTATCTGTTTCAGTTAGGCATCATCATTATAGCGCGATGGGACGGTAATCCGTGATTCCTGTCTGCACTGTTAGACCAATTCCAACCCAACACTGGATCGAACCAGGGACCAACCACAAGACCGATGGGGCAATCGAGTTACCTATACCTAGTTAAGAACTTTAAGAGTTTTTAGTAGACTTTAATACAAAATGGGAATGATTCTAAAATTGTAAATTGTACGAACTTGGCAAAGGCTTCTAAATCTGCTCCATACAATAAAAGTTTCTTATAAACAAGTTCTGCAACAATTTCCATAGCAGCCTTTGTTATCTCCAGGCCCAGGAAATGGCAAGTTTCCGTGCCAATACTTCGGACATCCCGATGCAAAGCCGCGCGGGATTTCTGAAATTTAAAATTTAATTCAACGCCATCTATGAAACTATATAGGAATCATCACCTTCTCCATACTGCCATAACAAGTTTTGTAGCACTACGTATTTTAGTAGTACGTTACAAAATGGATAGATGGCGCTGCATACAAAACAGATCTTAATTGTTTTACTTAAATGAACATTACATTATTTAATCGTGCTACTGGCCCAACAGCAATTAGTATGTATGTTCTAAAACAAAACTTACTTGGCTTGACGATAGGCTATCGAAGGATGTCATCTAGACACACGGCAGTGTGTCCGCCAAGTTCGAGCAAAAAAGGCGACACACCGGCCGTGGGTTATATTACACGAACCATTTCGGGCCAAATTCGACCCCCCTGTAACTCAAAATCTATTTTATTTACGCATATCAAATTTCTAGTATCTGTTGAGACCCCCTCACTTATCTAAAATACAAAATTTCATTAATATACCTATTGTAGGTCTTGAGATATTGACGTCAGAAAATCGCTATTTTTACTATACACTCACTGACTGATTCACTGATTCACTGACTCACTCATCAAAAACCTAGGCCACTTCCAATGGTCGTATTGACTTGAAATTTGGCATGGAGGTAGGTCTTTATGTCAAGGTAAAGGGAAAAATCTGAAAATGGCCAAGTGTGAGTCGGTTTCAAAATAATGAAGGTGTTTTATACCCGGTGTAAATTTATGCCCCTAAGGAACTAAAACGAACTAAATTTATCTATATTTATATAATATATCTTCGAATGGTACAAAGGTTTGTATTTAGTCAAAGTAAAGTAAAAATCTGAAAACGGCCAAGTGTGAATCACTTTCGAAAATAACGAATGTGTAACTTTGATCCACGAACATAATATATGATAACATGTCATGTCAGTCAGTTGGTAAATCTAGTCATAGTTAATCTAGTTTATTTCTTTGTAAGAAACATAGTGCATATTAAAAAATCTAAAAGATAGTATAAATGAGACATTTCTTTAACTAACTTCATCATAAGAAAAAAATAAAATAAACAACCTTACAAAAATAAATGAAATCCCACCCAAAACAAAAATGTGAAAGACTGCCAAGTTCGATAATATGGGAATGCTTCGCCTATAAAAGAAGTGAGATCTGAATAAGTACCAAGTTCCATACACATACCTCAGTTAAAAATAGTTACTTTTTAATGATGATTACTTGGCAAGTTTTAATAGAAAATTAAATACTTGATTCATTGCGTTTAGTAGGTTTATAACAAGGTGTGTGAAGACTTGCCAAGTAATATCATTAAAAAGTAACTATTTTTAACTGAGGTATGTGTATGGAACTTGGTACTTATTCAGATCTCACTTCTTTTATAGGCGAAGCATTCCCATATTATCGAACTTGGCAGTCTTTCACATTTTTGTTTTGGGTGGGATTATTTTATCTTGTTACAATGAAAACATACAACCACAACGATATTATTCACAACACCAACTGAAGCCAAATTACTGTAATAAGCATTCTTTTTGTGCTACACTTTGACCCTTTTATTTCTTATGGTACTACAAAAATAATATCTTTAGTAAATCATTTAACTATTTCAAATATATAAACATAACCTCACTTTGGAAACAAAAACAATACGGTGTTTTTAATTTAACTGTCACTAGTGTCAAGTGACAAGTGTCAAAGAGGATGTTGACAAAGGAGTTAACTTTTATTCAGCCAATCTGACTAATAAATGAGTTCATTTCGATTCTCGCCACAGAGTGTCTTTGGTTAGCACGTGTGCCTAGAATTTTCAGCTGTTTTAAGTGTTTTGGTGAACTTTTGTGACTTAGTTTTGTGTTTGTGTGTTGTCCTTGTGTTTGTCTCCAGTGGTGTACTGTTATTTCGGTAACTAACAACTTTTTTACAAGCATAATGGATCAAAATAAACCCCCCGATCCCGATCCTCCCGACATCTCTGCATATGCTCCACTTTCCCCGAACTATCCGCTATCCCAACTCGCTGATGTTGCTTGCAGCATCGCGGACTCCCAGACCCCATCAACCTCGAATACCAGAAAACGCTCCGGAGATGATGCCAACATTGGCGTGTCAACCCCGCCATCCAAACAACAAAGAAACCTAGTTGGCCGCAGCAGGTACTCTGCTACTGATAAGGCACCTTTTATCGTTCATGTCTCTCGATTGGAGCCCCAGCCTAACGCCGGTACCTCTCTACACCCTGTTACATTCGGAATATTCCTACAAAAACATAGCATTACTAACGTTGTCCGAGATGGTGTTAAAAAAGTGGGTAGGAACCGTGTGTCTGTAGAGTTCAAATCCCCTCAGGATGCAAACTCATTCATTATCAACAGCATTTTACACAAGAACCGCTATGTTGCCTCTATCCCCACTTTTAATATAACTCGGATGGGAGTTGTGACTGGTGTTCCCACTGATTTAAATGAAGAGGAAGCCCAAAAGTACTTACAGGTCCCTTCAGGTTGTGGTGAAATCCTGAAAGTTCGTCGCATAAGCAGGAAGGTAGTTATAGATGGAGTGACTGAATTCAAGGCAACAGAGACATGTGTACTTACATTTGATGGCCAAGTATTACCTCAAAGAGTATTTTGCTGTTACACCTCCCTTCCAGTTCAGCAATATGTTTATCCCACCATCCAGTGCCGTAAGTGCTGCAGGTTTGGTCATGTGGAACTAGTGTGTCGGTCCAAGCCTCGCTGCAGTAAGTGCGGCCATGATCACCCTGGTGATGGTTGCAGCACTTCTGAGGCGGAGGCATTCTGTGTGCTCTGCTCAGGGAATCATTTTGCAAATAGCAAATCATGCCCGGAGTTGGGTAGACAGAAGGCCATTAAGACGGTTATGGCTGAGAAGTCCCTTTCATATGCTGAAGCTAGCAAATCTGTCCCACTTCCTTCTCGCAATTATGCTAATGCTGCAAAAGCTATTCCCGCCCCCACTCAGTCATACCGCAAAACTGTTTTCCTTAAGCCAAAGACCCATGCCCCTCTATCTCCCTCTTATGATAAGGCTGCCCATCAGCAGATTATTAACTCCCCTGCACCTTCACAGCCTGATGGCTGCGCTCTGAATAACCCATTCATTGATAATAATGTTTCCTCAATAATAGATATTCTTATTAAACTTCTATCTACAATTCTATCCACCAATAATACCCAATTACCGTCCAACGTTGCCTACCAACTAACTAACCTTTTATTAAATATTAGAAATGGCGCCTCGCCAAGTATTCCTTCAATGGAATGTGAGGAGCGTGTGGCATAAAAAGCACGACCTCATATTCCTCCTCAACAAATTCAAGCCTCTGGCTTGCTCTGTAGCTGAGACTTGGCTCACCCCGAGTCTCAGTTTTAATATGCCACTATTTAATATTCTCAGATGTGACAGATCTGATGGCTATGGAGGGTCGGCTCTCCTTGTTAATAATCGTGTTCCCCTTTCCACCTTGACTCTTCCGGTTCTGGATGGTGATATGAATATAGTTGCGTGTAAAATTGAGGGTATCACTGTTTTATCAGTGTATATTTCCCATCCTCAGCGTAGGTTTTTAACCACCATTAGGGACATTTTGAATAACATAGTGGGACCTGTGCTCGTCATGGGTGATTTCAACTGTCACCACTTTAGATGGGGCTCCAATCGTTGTGATTCGTTTGGGGAAGGTTTAGTAGAAATCTTGGATGATTTAGACCTTTGCATCTTAAATGATGGTAGCCCTACTCGTAGATCCCTTCCAGGACAGCAAAAGAGTTGTGTAGACCTCACATTCTGTTCAGTAGAGTTGGCGGCATCAATTCATTGGGAATGTACTACTCTGACGCATGGTAGCGACCATTACCCCATTGTTGTAACTTTAATTAATAAAACTTATTTAGAGAAAACGTCTCCTCCACTATTGAAGTACAACTTGTCCAAACCTGATTGGTCGAGGTTTGCATCTTTACTGGAGGAGAAAATTAGTGTGCTTCCAAATTTAACTTCAAGTTTCCAAGATTCTTCTGGTCACTGCCATGCTAAGAGCTGTTACGATGGCTTTATCTCGGCCATTACCTCAAGCGCAGACTCTACATTTCCGTTGCGTAACTGTGCCAGAAATAAAATCCCGTCACCCCCGTGGTGGGATCAAGAATGCACATCGGTTATTAAAGAAAGAAAAGAGACCGAAAAACAGTACAATGATGCGATGAATAGCGACAATCTTATACGGTACAGACGAGTGTTAGCTCAATCTCGGCGGCTTCTTCGCAAGAAGAAACGTCGCGGTTGGGTTAAGTTTTGCACTTCTCTATCCCCTTCCACTCCCATTTCAGCAGTTTGGAAGAGCATTAATCGTTTCAGGCGAGGCTGCTCCCCATCTATCTCTTCCCCTATCTCGAGAGAAACTGCTGAATCCTTTTTCGACAAAATTGCTCCAGCCTATGTTCCTTCTTCCTCAGAACTTCTGCTCCCGTCTGTAAATATTGTGGATGATCCTATGAATGAACCATTTTCGTTGGAGGAACTTGATGCGGTATTACGTCATGTTAGGGATTCCGCCCCAGGCATAGACGGCATACCGTACTCATTTGCAGTTCATTTTGGTTTTGAAGCAAAAAAATATTTTTTAGGAATAATAAATTATTGCTATCAATTTGGTTGGGTTCCTGAACAGTGGAAAGCTCAGATAGTAATTCCCCTTTTGAAGCCCGGCAAGACTGCTGATGATCCGAATGGCCTTAGACCAATTGCTTTGTCCTCAGTGTTGGCCAAGATATTGGAACATTTAATTAAAAATAGACTTGAGTGGTTGGTGGAGTCTAGGGATCTACTGCCGAGTAGTCAGTTTGGCTTTAGAAAGGGGCTTAGCACCATGGACAGTGTGGCAATTTTGGTTACTGATATCCGTACAGCCTTTTCCAAAAATGAATCCGCTGTAGCCACTTTCCTTGACATCTCTTCCGCATACGACAGCGTCCTTCTTCCTGTTCTCAGGCAAAAATTGCAACAGCTGAGGATTCCGGGTAAGATGGTACAATGTATATGCGCACTCCTCATGTCTCGCTCTTTGATGCTCAGAGTGCAGGGGGAGGTATTTGAGGTGAGACAGACGTGGAAGGGCCTTCCCCAAGGCTCAGTTCTAAGCCCTCTACTATACAACCTGTATACAGCAGACATTGGCTCCTGCCTTAATTCTGACTGCCACCTTTTACAATACGCTGACGATCTAGTGTTGTATGTAGTAAATCCATCTATTACGGACGCTGCCTCATCTCTCTGTCTCTCCCTGGACTCTCTGCACACATGGCTTTTGGACCATGGTCTCTCGTTATCCGCCCCAAAAAGCTCGGTAGTGATTTTTTCCCGAAAACTACTGATCCCTCAGGTCTCAGTTAACATTCAAGGACAAGATATCCCCATAGGCAACAAAACAAAATTTTTAGGCGTTTTCTTAGACTCAAAATTATCCGGGATTCACCACTTTAATTACTTGATCAAAAGATGCGAAAGAGCAATCTCCATCTTGAAAGCTCTCACTGGTGTCTGGTGGGGGGCCCACCCCTTCACTATGAAACTGGTCTACAACGCCTTAGTCCGTAGTATCCTGGACTATGGGTCACACCTGGTGATTCCAAGCAACAAGGGTGCCTTGGCCGGTTTAGATAGGATTCAGTCTCAATGCCTTCGAATCATCTCAGGTTGCATGAAGTCGTCGCCTATTAACGCCTTGCAGGTCGAATGCGCTGAACCCCCCCTAGCCCTAAGACGTCAGTACCTCGCTTCCCGTTTCCTATCCAGGGTTATACCCAAGTCATCTCACCCCCTCATCCCAAAACTCAGAGAGCTTGACACTCTTTGTCACAGCTCCAAATATTGGGAACACAAAGAGATTCCCCTATTCCTAAAAGCATATCGGATTTTTCAACATTTAGAATCCCCCATTGCTCCACATCCCAGACTTCCTCTATTTAATTACCCTTATGAAGTACTTTGCTTCACCCCTAAAATATTTTATAACATTGGCATATCCAAAAACTCCCCGTCTGCAAATTCGGCCTTTAATGCGGTTTTAGGTGAACGATGGATTGGGTTTCAAAAGTTCTTCACGGATGCTTCCAAATCAAATGGTGGCTGTACTGGAGCCGCGGTTTACTATCAGAACTCTAAAATAATTTTGAAATTCAGATGTCCGAAGGAGTCTTCAGTATTTACAGGCGAGTGTGTGGCACTATTGGAAGCTTGTCGTTTTATAGAGTCCCATGAGATTAGCTATGGAGTTATCCTTACTGACTCCCTTAGCTGTCTCCAAGCCCTATCCCAGAATCCCTTTAGAACTAAACTCCACTGTCCTATTGTCCTGGATATTAAAAAGTCCCTTTTCTCCTGCACTAGGCAAGAGAAAGAAGTGCACTTAGTCTGGATCCCTAGCCACTGCGGTATAGCGGGCAATGAATGTGCCGATGCATTGGCCAAAGATGCGTGTTCATCTGAGTCCGCTGACCTTGCACACTTCTCCCTTCAAGGGCATGACCTGCTAAACCTCCCCAAATTGAGTCTTGACACCTCGTGGCAGGAATGGTGGAACATCTCAGGCAAAAAGAAGGGTAGCTCTTATTTCGCCATTCAAACGGTTGTAAAACCAAAACCGTGGTTTTCAAATTTCAAAAGATACCCTAAACGGGTAATTTCAGTCATGTGCAGAATACGGTTAGGTCACTGCTGTACACCGGTCTTTTTGCGCAAAATTCGGGTGCAGGATTCATCCCTCTGCGAGTGTGGACTGGATGAAGGTACCCTGGACCATATATTTTTTGACTGTCCTATCAACTCATCCTTTGATTTATATGGTCGTCTCCAAAAACTTAAAATCCCTCTCCCGACTAATTTCCGTTCCCTCCTATCCCACTCCTGTCCAGAACTGCTCCAGATGCTGTTGATGTTTATTAATCAAAATAATATTAAATTATAAACTGTGGCATATATTTAGGCCACAGTTTGTATGGTTGTGGTATATATTTTATGTTATGTGTTACTAACATTTTGTTGTTGTTTTTATATATGTAAATGTATTTCTGTTTGTTTCAGTGTCGTCCTACTAACACATTAAGTTACACAAGATCGGCCACAGCACCATCTTAAATCAATACATATATATAATATATATATATATTTTTTAATTGTAAGCACTTCTTGCTTCTCATCCCACTTGTCATTGGCAGAATCGTCGAAGTTGACATCGACACGGATTGCCATATACAAAAATAGAATAGAATAGACTAATAAATTATTATCAGTTTAATTTTCAGTCCTTTTTTTATCTAGAAGCTTGAATAATTTAGTATTCTTTACATTTTCTTTCACGTACCCCAGTTGGTTTATTAATTACGCTTTCAAAAAGGCTATCGCAAAAACGGTCTAACCGATTTGAATATTTGGCATGCATGAGGTTGATGGTGCCTTGTGGAGAATACCTTATAGGTTAACGATTTTTGAGTCTCTCCAAGATATTATTTAAACTAGAGAGTAGGGTATGTCAGTTTCTCTTTGCCATTTGATAATAAATATTTTAAAGTTGATCCAACAATAATAATAGTGTCCTGCCCACGCCGGATTTCACTTTAAACCTTCGTTTGAGTACTTATAGCCCGATTGAACAGATTTACGTGCACACTTCGTACAGGCTGTCTAGCAAGATCCTTACTCCAAACCGCACCATGAAACTACCCTAAAAGCCTTAAGGCGATTTCGGCCTGCTCTGGGAATCGAACCCGCGACCCTGTCCGAAGATCCAATTTTGCAGTTTTAGGAATAATGTAATATAGGTAATTATTTTGCCTTAGCAATGCAAGTAAAACACCATTTTGGTTTTTATATATTTATAATGAGCATTCTGTACAACACAAGTTAACATCCCAGGTTATTGAAAAATAATTACCATAAATCTAGACTGGTCGGATTAGCCATAGGTAGGACCGTAGGAACAATTCTGACTATTTCTATTTGAATTGATGTTTTTCTATAAGCTAAGTATTAAAAATATTTTAATTTAGCTTGCCATCTATTTTATTTTGCTATAAAACAACATAGCGCCGCTCAATTCTACTTTCAAGATAATAAGTATTTCTTCTTTGTCCCTTTTAAAACTAACCATAGACTGAACCGAATACCAATCGTTGACTTAGGTAAGGGAACTTCTCTTCAAATTACAAGTCAGTATAAAAAGAAAAAAATACATTTTAGTTCATAAATAACTAAAACTCTGATTTATTATGATTGTTACATCAATTTAGGGCATTACTGTTAACTTATTTTACGTAAATGCAAATGAATTGAGAAAAATGTTTCAAAACTCAATACAAACGTATTTCCTTACAATATAATTTTCTTTTCCAACAATAACAAAATTTCGAGTATCCAAAGAATAGACAGTATAGAAAAAAGGTTTTAGAATATCATAGATATCATATTTCTTGTATGAATTTCATTTCCATAGAAGTGAGTTCGAAAATGACATCATTTTCCGTTAAAAATAGTCCGGCTTAAAATTAGTTAGCAGCTGTTTTGTCCTAAAACCTTAAATATTTTCCATTAAACAATATAAATCAAAGTATTATGTTTTTAAAAGTAACACATTTTCCGGGTATCATTACCAACCAAGGTCATATTTACAAGCTGAATAAATACATATACAGATAGTTAATTTATTCTTAAGATACTCAAAATATTTAACGTTTATTTCACTCTCGTTTCGCAAAAATATATATTTGTATATATTCTTCAGTATACATTGGTTAGGTTTACACTTTCTTTACGATTTGCACGACGTCCTCGTCGCTTAGCACGTGGTCTATGCCCACTTTCTGCGGCTGATGCTTCACTGACGATCCCCACACGAGAGCACTAAAACAAAAGAATATATTAGTATTTTATACGAGCTTTCAGGATAGGAGCGTCTGCCGGGGCTGTTCAACAGTTACCGCGGCCCTGGTACATAAAGGGCTTAAGAAGAAACATAGTGGGTTTTTGGGGCAGTAAGAGCCTGGTCTGACACTCACGCTGCACCCTCAGCGGGAAGGGTCATTTGATTACTTCCCATGATAAAAAAAACTAGGAAGTGTATTTAATACCATTACATGTCTTAAAGAATACAGTATTTACATCGAAATATGCCAGATAAATTCAAAGGACATCATCCAACTATGAAGGACATAATATTATAATGCACAATACACGGGGATTTTTCCCATATTCTCTCACGAAAAAAATAAAGGTATATAATTAATCTAACAATACAGAGTACCTAATAATTATACAGTGGGATGAATAGTTTATTATACAATTAAATTCTTTTTATAGTATTGGCCAATGTAATACTTAGAAAGCATGCCTATTATTGGGTCAGCAAGTATAGTAACTATGAAATAAACCATACTTAGAATGTCTTCGGAATTTAATTGTACCTACTTATAAAAATGTATTATTATACCTACAATAATAAATAACAATGGAAAAATTAAATATCGATGATATAATGGAACGAATTATATGATATGTAAAGAGATCTTGACGCACTCGAAATGCTAATAAAGCAACTGTCTAAATATTTTCTAAGTAAAGGTAATTCTTTGTTTTATCATTGAGGTAGGCGTAGGACCTTGTAGACTGTTTTAGGTAGGTCAAAAGTATCTGTAATAAGTTAATTCGGTCATTCAAGTTCGTAGACAGGGTTCATTGAACCTATTTAAAACATGTTATTTATTTGGTTTTCATTTTGAATGAAGACAATGCAAAATAAAATTGAGAAATAAGTAAAGGTGCATTCAAACTGATTATTTTCTAATAACAGTCTTAGAATAAGGAAATGTAAGATCAGAAAGGAAAATAAAATTTGTCGTGTCGTAAAAAGTTTCTCAATTTTTCTTTTTAAACTATAGTCTGTTTTTTAATCTCGTAGACTAAATTGACACTTGCAAAATGTCAAACTTCCAAATAATTTTGCTAGCTCTGTGGTGCAGTGTTGTACTTACGATACCGGTTCGTTGAATCGTAACTTTTTATCTATAATAGACGAATTTATTATTCATTCAAAGTTTTATATTTAAAATTCACGTACGTACACATGGCTGTACAACGTGCTACAAACTGCCAGGGATATCTGACCACGCAAAGCCATGCGTAATCATCAAGGATAAGCCCATTATTTCAGGATGACTTATTGTAAAAAGTTACGATTCAACGAACCGGTATCGTAAGTACAACACTGCACCACAGAGCTAGTAAAATTATTTGGAAGTTTGACATTTTGCAAGTGTCAATTTAGTCTACGAGATTAAAAAACAGACTTTAGTAGGCTCGGCGTTTAAAATATTATCGATAGCAGCGCCATCTACTTGGACAGTTGTCCAATAGTGATTAACTATGTATACAATGTGTCCCGGGGATAAGTGACCGCCCGAAATTTTTTGAATATTTGTACAAAATTAAGGATAATTTCCTTTATATTTGGGACTTACCGCCTTTGGTTTTTTTAATGATTTTTAGTAAATACTGTGACGTGCTGCAGTTTTTTTAAGATATTTCCTAAGTTTTTACATCTTTTTAAATTCTTTTTTCTTTATTGACTAGCCAACATCATAGTTTATCAATTAAAATTATCAAACATAACAAAAATGTAATAAAACATTTATTAGAAAAAAAAGAAAATAAAAATTCAAAGAAAATAACGCCTTTTTTTCAGTTTTTTCAAAATAAGTCCAATAAATGCCCCCTTAATATCACTTTCTTTTAATTTATTAATAAACTTCATGATATTTCCTACAATAGCTCACAACAATGTTTGCTGCTATTTCAAACAAATGCAAAAATACAGTCAGTTGAAATTTGAAAAAAAAAGAGCAAAGCCTGTTATTAACAGGCCTGACAATAAAATTTTTTTAATGATTTTTTTCAAAAATATAAATGAAATTATCCTTAATTTTGTACAAATATTCAAAAAATTTCGGGCGGTCACTTATCCCCGGGACACATTGTATATTCTGTTCATGTGGGATACAGGGACAGATTTCCGATGAGGTCCAAAAACGCGAAGGAAGTAATAAGTATATGTATACCGCAGGCCTAGAATTTAAGTTAGCACCTACGTAGGTATGTTGGTGCTGCAAGAAGAACAGCTCCCGAATATGCTGGTTGTTTTTTCCTTATAACATAGTAGACTATGCAATATTTAATCACATGGATTTTGTTTGCACGGAATGCGCATAAATTAGTGTATGAACAAGGCGTTTCAGAATTCAGTGCTGATAACAAGTACAAATTTGCATTTTTTGTCAGTATTTTACTTGCATAATGGACATATTTTCTTATCTTTGAGATAAAAAATGCATAATTCATTTTCTTTGTTCTGGCTTTTTATATTTTTGTGTTTCAAGAAGTTTGTGGCTAAATTGTAATCGTCGGTGGTAAACAAAGGGTTCACAATTTCTTTAAATACGTTTTTTGATTAAAAACTATTGTAACCTAATGTCTAAAATAAAGCTATATCTAAACGGCAGTTATAAAAATGGTCTCACCGGGTTAAGCGTCGTGTCTTGTTCAAACCGAAATAGTTTTTCATAAGATAAAAAGTATTTATTTCAAATTGACGCATTTTCAGTTTCCAAAACCTATTAAGATAATGGTTAAAAGAAAATTGTTTTCAGTCCTATTTAGTTGGCTTCATTAAACTGATTACAAATAAATTGAAAATTTTAAGCGTAACAAAAAATGGACTCATGAAGTTGAATTTATTAGGCGAGGAAAAATACAAGCTAAATAAATGGTGCAATAGATAAAAAAATAATGTGAAAATAAAGTTTTGAAATAGAAATAATAGGCATATATCCTGAACACCTGGTATTTCAAATCTAACATTTCAATGAAGACAAATGATATTAAATTCACGTATGATTTGCGACCGGCAATATTTAAGTAGGTACATAATATACTATTACATGAAAAATAATAAATATATATTTAACATAGGATACATCTGTTTAAATAAGTAATTTGCATATGGAGGCATGGCAGAGGCGCCAAGTTCGAATCATATAAAGATTTTTTTGAAGATGACACTATTGGATTGATATTCCTAACCATAAATCATAGTAATTTAATGGAAAATTGTGAGTCTGATTTAAATCAAAAGCACAGATGCTTCCAAATGAGACAGCATACCTATACGTTATAGTTACAGAAATCGGTAAAAACATTAAAACGTGGTTAATACATGGCATTACCTACTTGATTCCTTGCACGTAACCTACATACAACTATCTCTATTTTTTTTTTGTCTTCAATGTTTGTCACTATTGTTGGTGACGCATACTGCACACCTTTCAATTAATTTTCCAGATAGCCCCTTATCGTAACAGTGAAAATTGTCTACCAGAACTTGGCTAATTTTTCAACACAGTAATTTTAAGACAATATAAAGGCTCGTAAAGTTAGTTCACTAGTCAAAATACGTCGAAAGATTGACACAAAATATTACAAAATGAAGACGTTAGTGAAATTGTTTGTAGTAATTTTGATAGTTCACGGTTCAACCGCTGGCTTTGTGTTTAATGGCTTAAGTGCTTTAAAAAATGCTTCTGAAACAGTAAAATCTTCAGTAAGTGGAAAAATTGAATCTTTAGCTAACGCAACCAGCAATATAAGCGCCAGTATCTTATTGAAAGCGCTACATATTACAGAAAATGGAATTTTAAATCTGAACAATCTAATACAGGCTTTAAGCCTCCCGGGTTCTAACTTAAAAGATATTGTAAGTTCCCTAAATATAAGTGTTTCAGACGACGGCGAAGTCGATTTGAAAGACATTTTTCAAAATATTAATCTAACTAATGTAAGCATTCCGGATGTTTTGAGTTTGCTCAACGTAACCATATCAAACGGGGTGTTAGATTTTTCAAATCTGATAAAAAACATCGCCAGCCATGCAAGTCTGTCTGATTTTGTGAGTGCACTAACCGTGCAAACAACTGAAGATGGTCAACTTGATTTCACTGGACTTGCACTGAAATACATTGGGGAAGTTCTAACATATAGCGTGACCACAGAAGATGGATACATTCTAGAAATATACCGCATACCCGGTAAAGGAAAACCAGTAGTGATATCTCACGGATTAATGTGTACAGCTGACGATTTTATAATAAGAGGTGAAACCTCTTTGGTTTATAAGCTGGCACAAGAAGGTTTCGACGTTTGGATCATTACATATAGAGGCAGCAAATACTCCCGGAAGCATATAGAATTAAATCCTGACACCGATAAGAAAGCATTCTTTAATTACAGTATGGATGATATGGGGAAAAAAGATCTAAAAGCAGTCATAGATCTAGTATTAAGTACTACTGGAGCCGACAGCCTAAGTTTGATTGGACATTCCGAAGGCACTTCCGCTGCTTTCATTTTATTTTCCTCGATAGCTGAATACACTGATGTTATCGACCTATTCATAGCATTATCACCTGTTGCCGATTTATCAGACAGTGGCCTCGCGTTGACTGCAACGATACGCCTAGGGCCAGCAATAAACAAAATACTTTTGGCGTTTGGAGTAGAAGAACTTTTAGGTTTCGATTCGCTTGAAAGGAGACTATTCCAATTTTTATGTTCTCAAGGCAAAATCGGTTATGAATTGTGCTATAACGGAATATTTGGCGCGTTGTCTGGTTACGATCCAGATCAACTGAATTTGGAGTTCTTCCACACATTGTTGGGTCACTACCCATCAGGGACGAGCAGGAAAAACTTGGTACATTATGTCCAAGTGGGGAATAATAATAGATTTGCTCAATTTGATTATGAGTCTAAAAACGAGGAGTATTACGGTTCAGAAATACCACCGCTTTACGATTTGAGTAAAGTGACTTGCAGAGTTAGTATGTATATGAGTCGGAATGATCAGATAGTGGGGTTGAAGGCAGCTGCTAACGTGAGAGACCAGCTCCCTAACGTGGTAGGATATCATATAGTAGAATATGACCCGTTTAGTCATACGGACTTCACATATGCTGAAAATGCTCATGAACAAGTGTATGAGCAAATCATTTCTGAATTATATGGTAATTCCGATTAATTGCAAAATAAGTGGGTGTTTTAAGTGCATATTTATAATTCTTAATTTTACTATTATATATTGTCGTTATGAGAGCTATAAATAATGTATTAAATATTATTATTACTTCATGTTGTTTTAATGTTATCTAAACGTTATTCATAGACAATTACCCTGTTACTTCCGAATCACAAATCAACGGTACAACTGCACTCTCCAGTACTTACATTATGTAAGTCTTTATAATAGGTACTTATGTACCTTTCAGACTGAAAGCAACGACCTTACAAAGTAATATAAAGTAACACTTACTATTTAAATTCCTTGACGATGGACCTATGCAGCTTATTACAAAAGTCTTCGACACTCGTCCGGTCAGCGTGCAGTACTACAGGTGAATTATAATCGGGCAGTTGTCCTTTAGGCTTCGTGTATATCCTGATGAGTTTCAAGTACTCCCACATCTTTTCCAATAAGTCATCAAAGTTCCATTTGTGATGAGCCGAGATGGGCACGCAGTGGGGTATCTTGTAAATAACGTCTAATTCTTCTATGCTGATTTGATCTGTGGAAGCAAAGTTAGATAATGAGTCAGTTTGTATTAACAGGCAATTTGAGTGAATGAGCAGTAGAGTTCCTTTACCAAAATGCTTCGGCTAGTAGTGAGAAATTCAAAGTAAAAAGATCAGACCTCATATTGAGTGTTAAATTGTGTAAAACATAAAAAATACATTTGAATTACCCGCTACCAGTTGGAAGCATTCACCACATAGATAGATTTTGAATGAATACTATGTCTAAAAAGGGTAATTTCTACAACTGTTATAATGGTAACAAGAATTTGAGTACACATAAAAGTTCTAGAAAAATCGTAACTGAAGCCACTTTCAGTCATAAACACTTGACCAGCATAGAAATGACTTTTAAGTTTTGTAAATAGTGCACCACTATGTGCATTAAAAATTTCATATAAGTAACTAAGGTGATAGAATATGTAGTAAATAATATCTTACCAATCTTATTAAGCAGATAAATACAAGGCATATACACCCTGTTCCCTTCAATAACGTCAATGAGGTCGTCACTGTTAGCATCATACCGCAGTGTAATGTCAGCGTTGTGGATTTTGTACTCAGAGAGAATCGTCTTTACCGTTTCTATGTCCAACTCGCTTTGTGGGCACTGGAATAGAAATTAAGAACTGGATTATTATAGAGTTAAAAGAAATTGTTACCACATTGCTGATTCTTGGCTAGACAAAGAAAACCATGACCAATAAATTATAAAATTAAAAAGATTTTAGACAATTATAACCCTGCACAAATATTCTATGCATATGAATATTATTTATATATTCTGGGATTGTGGAGACCATAGAAAGACTAATATAGCATAGACAGTAGACACATAACAGTAAAATATTAAGAACATCTGTTTTGGACTAGAGAGTATTCATTGATTGCTTTAAATATTATATATAGAACACTTTAAATATTATAGATGAATAAAACAAATACTCACAGTAGTATTCAAATTAATTCCACCCTTATCTTTTTTCCTAAAGTGTATGTTAGGTGGTTGCTTGTTTAACCTGAGTCCGAAGCCTTCCAACTCGTGTTCAATCAGTTTCTTATGCTGCAGTGGTTTCAACACGTCTAGGACTATGAATATGAGACTGCAGGTCCTAGCGACGGCGATGACTTGACGACCTCTACCTTTACCGTCTTTTGCACCTTCGATAATACCAGGCAAATCCAGGAGCTGAAGATAATAATAAAGTTGTGTTAAGAAACTGTATCAGATATCAAAATATTAAGATTATTATGTATCATATTAGTGGTTTTCAATATAATTAAAAGGATTTGGTCATTTTTACTGTTGCATTGAATAAAACAGTTTTACATTATATTTGGCATAATCGATTTTTGAAAACTTTTGATATAATATTTGACACTATTTGTTTCAACATTAAATTCATCTTTAATCTTAATTTATTGGAATTTTAATGTGCATATTATGTATTTCTACACAATGAAAATTGTTATTGAATAAATAAATGATGGTAAAACATCAGGTAGTTCTAGAGGGACCTTAGTTTCGTGTTTATTAACACCTTGCATTCCTAGATGGTAAGAAAATGCAGTTTCCTATGTTGTATTAACAATTTTGTGATTAAAAGTATTTTCAACAATCACTGAAAAAGTGTACTTCAACCATACATAATTGATTCCGTTAAATAAATTAGGCACAGTTATGGATGAAATGGAATTTCTTTTATTACCTGAATCTTAGCACCTTTATATTTAATACAGCCGGGCACAGTTGTAAGTGTGGTGAACTCATACGCAGCCACTTCAGAGTACACACCGGCTAAATTAGATAGCAATGTTGATTTCCCTACTGATGGAAATCCTACAAAGCCGATACGGGCGTCACCAGTTTTAGCGACGTCGAAACCTGAAAGAGTTTGTACAAAAAAGGTTTCATAACTGTGGTGCGAACATAAACAGTGTTGGTAACTGGTTGCAATAGCTGGTTGGACTGCCAATTATTTTGAAAACAATGTCTAATATGATTTCTAATGAATCTACTCTTGCGTTAAATCGCTTCCTTGAAGGAAAATGTTTAAAAATATAGTTAGCATGTATGGAGAGAGGAAATAAGACGTTATTGATAACATTATTTATTTACCTTCGCCGGTTGCACCGCCGCCACCTTTGGGAGTGATCAGTTCTCGCCTCAATTTAGCTAAACGAGCCTTAAGTATACCTAAATGAAGTGCAGTGGCCTTATTTTTTTGCGTCCGAGCCATCTGTAAAAAACCGTATAAAATTGTTGTATTGCAACAATAACTATAAAGTGTGAGCAATATAGTTGCTTATTGAGCATTATTTTTAAGTAACTGTTGACGAATTACGGGATTAAGTCAATATTTTGTTATAAAATCATCCTTTTTTTAAATATAACCTCTTCTACCAACCTCGGACTCAATAGCCGCAATTTTCTCCAGTATTGTACTCATTTTTGCGGTTTTTCTCTAACCAGGTCACTAAAAACACTGGGAACAGCAATTAAGTTATAAAATAAGTTAAATGTTTCTACAGTTTTTATAAAAATAGAAGAAAGCGTGTCAATCTCTATTCGTGTACAATTTTCCAGAACTCGGAATTGACAGTTCCTGTCCAACTTTGCCGTGACATTTGAGCGCGCGATCGCTAAAATCTTGCTAAAATTTTCTTCCACATAAAAAAAAATGGATTACGTATTCATTTATTTGCAGAATAATTCAAAAAATTAAGAGCTATTTGTTTAAATCTAAAATAATAAAACAAGTTGATTTTCCAATTGAACAAAACAATAAAACTAAATAGTAACTGGCGCCATCTATGCAAGTTTTATATGTACCTCACGCCGTTCGTTACGTTGCTAGTTTCACATTAGTCTACAAGATGGCGCTAAACCAAAACTAAAATATACAAACGTTATCACGTGGAAATGCTTTTCCCGCAGGTTTGCGCATCGTAACTATGAAGGAAAAGAACAGTGGAAAACTGTTTGCTGGGTATGTTGGAAACAGGCATGCTTCAGTACCACCTTAGGCGCCGGGAGGTAGGGTCGGCTCTTTGCTTCCTTGGCTGACTTAAGTTACGAACGTAAATTCAAGTTGAAAAATGTTTTTACTTCGTATTTGTGATGCTAAAAAATTTCAATGTGGTGTTCAAGTGTTCTTGCTTAATTAGTTAATACTTTTTGTAAATAGCAGTTTGTAAATAAATAAATAAATGTTAGATTTTTCCGGATTTGTGTGTTAAAAAGTAATTAATATGTAATTTACCCACTTGCTAAATTATTCAAGGATTTTAAATAGTGATTCTATTCATGGCTACTTAGTCAGTATTTTTCGGTGAGTATTTTCTGGAAAAAAGTTACTAGTTATTTAATTAAATGCTTACGTAGTTAAATTACAAAATTAAATGACTTTAATATGTGGTTAGGTAAGGTAGGTAGTTAAAAAAAAACCGAAGTTCTTAGGTAGCTAGGTTCAGCTTTTTTTGCAAATACATAATACAGAATGATAAATAAAAAATACAAAACTAGATCTAAGTCTCTAGAGTTCTAGACCAGTTTTTTAATCAAGGCAATAATTTTATTAGCGTCCCTACCCACATTTTTAAATGCCGTCGAAATGTAATATTGCGAGGATAACATACGTATCTACATATAAGTAGGTATGTTTTCTACCCATGTCCCATATTTATCATTTAGGTAGCAGGGTTCGTGACGTAGTAAACGACACATTTAACCAGAGGGGCAACCCTGATTTGAGTAGCAGGAATGTTATAGGATTAATTTATGGGCTTGTTTAGGAATTTCCATTTTCCCATGGGACTTGGGGGAGGTAGGAATACCTTCCGGTGTTCAGAGTATAATAATAACAGGTTTACCTGGGGACAGGTGATGTCTATACTTGATTTAAAATAGAATGATTTGTATCGATTTCATTTAGATGAGGAAAGAATAATAATTTTAATGAATACCCTTTTTTCAGTTTTCACACAGATAAATGAGCTGAAATCAGGTTGTGATGTGAACATAGTTAAGGTTTATCAGGTTTTATGTCTGTATGCAAGAAGACGGATGGGGATGTAGGTATGTAGGTACCTATAAAGAAAAGTTGATCGAGCATAGAAATGAAATCAATTGATTGTTGAAGCTGAGCAGTTTTTTTAACACACTTATTTTAAACTACAGTGGGCCGATTTCTTTGCGCGTTGGATATCACATTTATCGAGAAAAGCTTCTTTCCACATAGGTGCTTAAATAGTTCCCGCTACCTATCTATATGAAAAATTACCGGTAGTTAGAAGCCAGTAAGTCTGACACCAGTCTAACCAAGAGGTACCTATTGGGTTTCCCGGGTAACTGGGTTGAGGAGGTCAGATAGGGCAGTCGTTCCTTGTAAAGCACTGGTACTCAGCGAATCCGGTTCGACTGGAAGCCGACCCCAACATAGTTGTGAAAACGCTCGGAGGATGATGATGATGATGATGATATTATATATGAAAAATTGAGCCCTTAAACTTGGAAAACGTAATCTAGAACAACTATTCGTCAAATAAAGCCTTCAGAAATAAATCAGACATTCTTCTAGATATTACGGCTGTCGTCTATAGAACATCAATGTCTTTAGTCACGATATTAAGGGCTAAGCTTGTCAGTTGTGTCGCCATATTGTAGTGACGTAGGTAGGTAGACAAGTTCTATGATTTATAGTGGCATGTTAGACAAGTGAGGTCGAAAACCTAGGTTTGGTACATGAGCTATTTAAAGTTGTTGTTTAACGATAAGTTTGGGTATGGAATAAAGAATGAGCTTGAGAAACGTATCATGATTTTTAATTTTGTAAAAACCTACTAGCTGTTTCACCGTACCTACTCTGCGCACCCGGATGAAAAGTAGCCTATGGTTATCCTCGACAAGTGGGTATCTAGCTCTGAAAGAATTTTTGATATCTGACCTGTGATTAGAGCGTTCAAGCAGGCTTGGTGATTAACGCTCAATCCTTCTTTGTAGATATGAGAAGAGGCCTTTGCCCAGCAGTAGAACAGTAAAAGGCTGATGATGATAAAGGATTACACATCCCGTAACTATCCAAAAGGGAACTTTGTAACTATGGAGACTTTCAAAGATCAGACTCTGTAATGTTCTGATGAAAGCCAACGAGAAAGCCATCAGTTTCATAATTTCGATTACAAATTGGTTATCATTAATACTGAAATAGTTTTCAAGTGAAAGCGAAAAACTTTTTAATGTTGTTATAAAACTTCTTAATCTAATTCAAGTGAGAAATTGGCGTACTTATAGGCATCTGGGATATCTAGATCTTAAGATGGAGGATTTACCTATTCGGAACAATTTTTTAGGAACTCGTTTGAGAATATAGAATTTGACGTAATATTATTTCATGTAAAACATCGAAATCAGTTCAGTAATAGGTACTACAGACAGTTAAAAATGATAATCAACAGAGAGACAGACAAGAGACCAGCTACTATTGTTGTAATAATTCTTATTTGTAAGGATACTGATAAGACCCCGGCTAACTAAACAATTAGATGTGCATAAAGTTGGTACATGATTGATTTGTCTCTTAATACCTGATTAAGTACCAATAGGACTTTAAGCATACCATGTTGCAGGGAAAACCTATCTCGTCACAGTCTTTTTATCGTCCCACTGCTGGGCACAGGCCTCCTCTCACACAGAGAAGGACTACGACTACTTAATGCGGCTGGTGATTTCAGACTATAAAGTCCAGGTCCAAAAAATATCTACACAATGATATTTTAGATATATAACATACCTAGTAAATACACATAACACAGCCAAACTTTAAACTCAAACGTATCAATCAGGCGTGTTCAAAACATATTCCCTATGGCAACATCATTCAATTAGGTATTACCACTTATGAGAAACTATGGTGAAAATTCGAAGGGTTGAGGGGGGGAGGAGGGATGAAAATCCATTTAATTTGATACACCTGAATGTCATGTCACAAATAGTTTTGGTTCAAATATATTTGATATATTGCGAGTAGAAATAAGGGTTTTCCCCTTTGGGGTTTCCTTAGGTATTTTCGCTACGACAGAATTTTGTGGAAGGGATTAGTTTTTTGGTAATGTCTATTTGTGTGTGAAATCTGTGGAAAATTTATGGGTTTATAGGAAAGGATATTAAGCTTTTTTGTTTCTTATATGAAGTAGTTTTATCGGCATGTGTGGCTACCAATGGATAGAGGGCGTTTTTTATGTGATAAGATGAGCTATAACCCCATAAAATAAAATAGCAAAATTTATTATCAGTTTGGTTATTTTTGAAGTAAAATAGGCGGCTACGAGATAATTATCTAGATTTATATTCCAAAATCAGCGTTTTCGTCACGTTTCTACTAAAACACTTCGAAATCTGAATATTCAGGTCAGATTTCCACTGACTCAAATTACTTTAATAGCTATGAACGTGCCTACAAAAACTGAAATCTAAAAATATTTGGTTCGTTAACCTTTATATATTTTCCCAGTTAACATTTCCAATATATCTTACCTATATAGTTGATAAAGTTAAATCTCATCTTATTAAAAGTTGTACGATTTTATCCATACTTTAATAACTGAAGGGATCGAATACCATAAATAGCTAACTTTTATTAAGTGGGAGTGGAAACTTTATCCATACTTTTCCTTGTAATATTATGTTTTGGAAATTGATTTTGGTATAAGAATGATATAAGCATTTCGATATTATTACCTATCTGCTATTTTTGTAAACGTACCTTTTTTGTTTCAGATTATAATGGGTGTTCATAGCACGTAGGATTGTAAATAAAAAAAACGCAATCGGGTTCGGATTCCAATTAAAAAAACGATGAACAAAACAAAAGCAATGAGAATAATAAAAATGAAAACTGGAATGTCAAGTTCTTGATTTGAATTTCGAAAATCGAATAATTATGTCGTCTGAAGTGTCATTGGAGGGTCGTGAGCGGCCAGGATTGGTGCGGCGCGCGGCCTCGGGTTGCGCGAGAGCCGCTTTCTCACAAATCGGTTTGGTGATTTTAGTGGTGATATACGTACTCCTTGGTGCACTGTTGTTCGAGTATCTGGAGTCAGGACCAGAGGTGCAGAAAAGGTCAGCAATACAAAGATCGAGAGAGGAGTGCCTGAAAGAACTCTGGGCTATAACAGGTAAGAATTTCATTACCTACAATTTATAATCATTCGGTACCGCAATTTCTTCAAGGCTGAAATAAATTACTGGATCTACCTAAATATATTTGAAAGCTTCCATGAATTACTTAAAATATTTAATTTAGCCTTTGAGAGAGGAGCAATTATTTCATTTGCGGCTATCACTCAATTTCGGTTTATATTAACACCTAGGCACGATGTTTCTAATAAATTATATTACTTAATTATTTGTCGAATAAGTCGTAAATGAAACTTTTAATTTATACCTACTAGTTACAGTTACAGCCTTTTTATCGTCCCATTGCTGGGCACAGGCCTGCTCTCACAAGGAGAAGGATTGAGCATTAATCACCACGCTTGCTCAATGCGGGTTGGTGATTTCAGACTTTACAGGTCCGGTTTCCTCAAGATGTTTTCCTTCACCTTTTTATAAGCCACTGGTATCCAAGATATACTTAGAAAGTATGTACATACAAACTTAGAAAAGTTGCATTGGTACTTGCCTGACCTGGAATCGAACCCACACCCTCATAGTCGAGAGGTTGGTTCTTTACCCACCAGGCCACCTCGATTATTGTCTATCTACTTATGTCTGTTATATATCCAAGTTACAAAATCCCAGTTCTTATATATATTCCAATTTCCTTCATCACATAATATGCCATCAGTTCCAATCTCGTCATGGCAGCCTTTTCCAGTCGGCTGCATAAGCTTCCCTTTTCTGCTTTAATTAATTTAATCATATGAAATTCCCGGTGAAATTATCTTTGCTGTACATAATTATAATTGATACTGACAACGTTGTACGAATTTATGTATTACGTAAATGCTTAGATTGCTGGTTTATTGTTTTGGAGCAATGCGGGTCGCTTGCTTATTCTTTACATTATTTATTTGATGTCTACATATACGGTTTTCCGTTGTAATAGAATTCAAATCGTCGATATCGGACAAAGGATTAAAATTGCGCCAAATAACTTTGCAATCCTGAAGTAAGACCGAATGTAGCCGCTATCAACTACACAATATTAATAACAAAAATACTAGGTATACCTACATGCGTGAGGCGTCAAATGCCTACCTTCAGAGTGGCAATCTTATTTGGTACGTACTGTACCTATTTGTCTGATGTTGTTCTTATCAATAAAAGTCCTCATGCATAGGAAGACACAAACGGAATAGTGGAAGTAACTCTTTATCCAGTACCTGAACCAGTGAGACACTAGAATTCCAAATTCAATCATATCCTACCAAACTTTTTCTTCCAGCCTCACTATAATCACCAAAAAAATATACCACAGTATTGCAACCTCTTACATTCATTACGGAGGCTCGTTTCCTACATTTGCGCCTCTTATAAGCGATCTTCAGTTGTAAGTGCCTATTATTGCTTAACGGCCTTTGATCAATGGCATCGGATCCCGACATAATATTCTAAAGATGTAAAGAGGTTCGAGCTTAACGTGTCTCGTTGTATTGTGGAGGATGCTTTTGAAAATGGAATGGAGGATTTTAAAATTCGAGCTACTTACTGTATTTTTGCTTTTAATGTTTTTCAGTTGAAGAAGTTTATTTAGTGATGATATAACTGTAGAAAACTTTTGCACTTAGGGCTAATTACAGCAGCAAGGATCGATAAATCATAAGGTTAAGCAAGCTTGGTGCGGCCGGCCATGGATGGGGTGACTATTGCATGGTCATGACGTCATGATTCTTCAGAATTTTGCTCTCGATTGAAGAGTTCAAAAAACCTGTACAGTTGCTCCTTGTATTATTCCAGCATAGTTGGGAAAAGGCTAGGCAGATGATGATAACGATGAAGAAAATATACGATTTTCAGCAGATCATTCCTTGTCTACGCGGCTATGATTTGTATTTTGTACATTTCACATTTTACAACGGGTCAAGTGATAAATTCCCGATATTTCCAGACATTTAATTAATTTGATAATATAGGCCGTTTCGTCGCCATTTAAAAGTCAGCTTGACCGTTCGAAATTTAATTTCGTTTTCCAAATTTAAACAGAGAACAATTGGCATCGACAATTTATTAATTAATGATGATCAACAGATGTCGTTTATAGGCTTTTGTTCTTTTTTTATTGTTTTGTATGAAGCTGTTAAATCTACGGTAATTTTATGAAACAATATCGCATTTTAAGGATCTTTTTATTTGACTTTTACAGTTAAGAAAAGCCTAAATGTTATTATTTCTGGAACATGCAAAATCATCTTGATTTGTTATTTTTTTTTGCTTTTTGTTTAGTGGTGTTAAGAATTAATCTTATCAGATCTGAGATTAATAAATGCATACTTCTGCTTCTCAAAGTCTGATACTACATACTCATTCTACGTAGTCGGATAAAAGACCTACCTAAGTATAGTATTTTAAATATAAAACTCGATAACCCTGCCGTCTAGGTGGTATTTTTTATTAAAATAACGTGCCAACGGAGGTTATTCGCGTTTAGAAGCAATTTCCAAGGTTATAATACGGATTTTTAATATTCATGTCACATGAGGTTATGATAGGTAATACTAGTACGGGAAAAGATTGGAGTTTTGAGGACTATATTTTACCTGTGGGTATGTCTTGGCTTCTCGGATTGGACATTAATATAATACCTATTAATTCTTTTATTAATTAAAAATAAATAATTTATTAAACGGCCGATCTCGCTAAAGAATTAGTCAGATTTAACCCATATTTTATGATACATAAACTATCTAGTTTATTACCTATCCTTTTTAAGCAGTCGAGCGGCGACCATTTTATGTTTTTCATTGTCACCATTAAAATTCAAACTACCCTCCATTAATCAGACAATCAAGACTTAAAATCTTAACAATTACAACTTTCATCATAACGACTCCATCCACAACCCTTCAACAGAGTCTCCCAATAGGTCCGTGATAACTTATGAACTGCATAATTTACAAGCCAACACAATAGGACTCAGTACAAAACTGTCCCTTTGTCTTCAAAGTGCTTGCTTCACAAAGAAACTTGGGCCCATACTTCGCCTGAAAGGGAGCATTTTTCTCTTCACAGAGTTTAAATTATTTGGCGGAATTCGTTACTGGCACACAAGAGCCTATTGAGGCATGTTAAACATATTCTACTTTCAAAATTGTGGAATACCTTTTGAATGTAGAATTTCAGTTTAAAACAAAGAATTTCTTACGGATTTGAGGGCCTTTGTAACCTCGTGTGTACCTGTGCTTGGTAGGGTTATTCTGAATTAGAAATGGCGGCTTACCTATGTTTAAATTATATTTTGAATACAGTAGCTGTTCATGGAGTACCTATGACTGGAATCGACCGCCGTGTAATAAAGACGGGTCCAAGAAATAAAACGGTCTCTGGGTTGAGGAGATCACATAGGCTGTCGTCAACACTTGTACTGCAAATGGTTAGACTAAAAGCGGTCCTGAATATACTCACTGATAAGTACTCATAAATACTCACTGAAAAGTAAAAATTCTCTGTGGATCAGACTTACCTACTTCTTATGTATGTATCGATAATTATATTAGGCCGTACGATGTCCCAGGTTCGATTTTTGTTAATTGGCCCATTTCGAAATTACGGTAATTGAATATAATCGGTTAGGGAACTTTTAATTAGAGGCCCGATTTGGCAGGGTTTAATGATTGGGTGACCGTTCAAATGTTTCGAGAGTAATTTGTTTAATATTTGCTGTGATTGATTTGCGGTCACAGTTGTAATAATTTCATATTTGCAATTTCAAGTGTATGAACCTTCAAATATTTTGTACGCAAGAATTAAGTATTTTTATTGAAATTTAAATGGGTAGAATTCTATACAAGAAATTCGTTTTTGTTGCCAGTTTTTGGGTAAGAAAGTAGTACAATTAAATTAAAATTAAGTATTTAGCTTTTCACCTAAAAGTTAAACAAACGACGTTTCAACAAGCCACTAAAAGTACTTTAGCCCAACTTTAATATCCCCAGAGATTTGACTAGACTTTACCTGACCTTGTTGACTACATTATAGAACGGTTTTCATTTACGTATTATCTACGTTTTTTTTAGGGTTCCGTACCCAAAGGGTAAAACGGGACCCTTTTAGTAAGACCTTGCTGTGTATCTGTCATCGGGCTGTATCCTATGAACCATGATAGTTAGGTTAGGGAGCTGAAATGTTCACAGATTATATATTTATTGCTGCGTTTACTACAAATGCTAAAAACTAAGTAAGTATTTTAGGTGCTCCCACACTACAAACGTGATTTTTTGTACGGAACCGGCTGTATATTATGAACTATGTAGTTAGAAAGATGAAATATTCACAGATAATGTATTTCTTTTAACACTTAAAAAAATAAAAAAACTATAGTTAAATAAGTATTCTAGGTGCTCCCATACAACAAAAAAGAGATATTTTAACACGCTTATATTAGCTTCACTTGTAACTATGTAGGTATGTAAGAAAAGAAAGTAAGAAAATCTTGGAATCTTAATTTGACCGAACCCAGTCTTCGATTAGGATGAAATTTTGCACAAACTCTTGAGATCTGACGACAATACACGACTAGCGTGTTTTTTAGTTTTTTAAACATATTTTTTTTCTACGGAACCCATGCACATAAAACACCTACCTACCCATTTTATGCTAGGTCATACGCCTTTATGTGCTAACAATTCAAGGTATAATGTATGCAATAATAATCTAGGTGTTGGTAATAAATTACTAGAACTGACGTGCAATTTTTCAAACTATTGTACACTTGCTATATAATGCTAAATACTTTTTTGAAGGAATAACAAACATGTTCTACACTTGGGTACATTTCAGCTTTATTAATATTTGTAGACATTATAATTACGTGAATTAGTATAAGAAGTGACGGGGCGTTGCTTTTACTTTTAGAATTTTTAAGACAAGTTTCGTGTAGACTTGTTTCAAATGCGGTTTTGCGTTTTTGTTCCTACAACAACCGCATACCTAAGTACTGTTACAATCATATGTCCTAGAATCTATTACATCATCATGGTGATGGAATGATGATGACCTACAGTTATGTATGTGTAAAGATTTGAGTGAAACGATAATTTATTTTATTATTAGATATCTTATAGGTGCTTTGACCAAGTAACTCCCACAGCTGCATAATCATACATCATCACATCAATTAACAAAGATGAGAGAACATAATATCAACACAGATTATGCAGATAAGCATTGTTTTATAGCCTATTTGTCACCCAGTACCAAGCATTAAGTATATTGCCACTTCGAAACTCCAAAGTTTTCTCATGAAAACTCACGGATCTTCCATTTCCTATCTCTCAAATATTGGCGAATATTTCATATTGATCGGCAAAGACTATAGACTGAGTGCAAAATTCTCCCGGGACGAGGGTAAAACTTAGATGAGAACAACTAACAAAAGTTATCCGGGAAATACATAGTTTTGTCAAATATTCATACGAAAACTGAGAAGCTAAAATGTCACTTGAAAACTATAAGCTACTAGCTTCCGCCCGCGGCTTCGCCTGCGTAGAGTTCGGTTATATCGCGTTTCCAAGAGAATTCTTCAAAAGTCCGAGATAAAAACTATCCTATGTTCTTTCTCAAGGTCAACTCTATCTCTCTACCAAATTATATTAAAATCAGTTTAGTGGTGTAGACGTGAAAGTGTAACAGACAGACAGAGTTACTTTCGCATTTATAATATTAGTAGGGATTAGTTTCCACTGGATCGAAGGGGATTTCCTGTTTACTCTAAAAGTACTTCAAAATGACAGATTGGTTGACAAGTTCTAACATTAGAAGGTTCTTGAGGGAATATCTTTGAAAAATCTGTGTAAACAGTGATTTGACGTATCTAAATTGAGAAGGAAGTGGTAGGAAACTTGTCTTTGGAAAGTTGGTTTAGCGTATATTTTGCTTCTTTGATCAGTCTGTCAATTTAGGTAGCTGTACCTATTAAAAAATGTTGATGGGTTTTGTTAATTCGGGTTAGTTTTGGATATCAATAATATGACAAACATTTTGTACCTACTATTATAATTATTTACAGCTTTGGATATCATTGTGAAAATCCTCTTCATTTACGTCCCGTACAGCATGTACATTTTTCACTTCCCAAATTATGACGAAGAAAACAAAAAAAAAACAAAACTGCTAATTCCACCATTTAAATTACTAATGTCACTGTCAACACTGACATTTATTCTAACCCATGAACTGGCAACACTATTCCATCAGCGTTAATCCCCTAGATTAACTGCTGCATTGCAATTAATACAATTTAAATTAAGCCCGATTTGTGAGCTTAACACCCACCACACCTTTCAGGATCATTATAAATTAATTATTTCCATTGTGATTTTCATTTGTTTGTGTTGTGTCAAAATCTGAGCTGCTTCAATGGTATTATGAAGGATTTACTTGAAATCGTTTGAAAGCAAACAAAAATGTATCATAAAGCGTTCGGAATTCGAAATTATGTGAGTGTCACAAAGCCTGAGCCAAAGTCTTTTAGCATTTCAGCAAACTTCCCAAAGAGAAGATAGTGACTCAATTAATCGTCAAAGTGAGAGATTTATGTAGTAATTAACTTTTATGCAAACAATATATTTTGGTTATTGTTTGTGAGGACACTGTAATATTAGAGTATGTAAATTAATAAAATTACAAATGCAGCTCGCATTGTTACTTATAATGCCAAGATGACAGTTGGAGATGAGTAGGTTTAAAACTTTAATAAACTATTTACTTAAATACAAATACCACTAAATACTCAATGCCCGATGGTAATCTAGTCCTAAAACATTCCCAGTTATTGAGAATTTTTCTCCCATTGTTATCGACGAGTCTGTTAACGCGCTTCATATAAAATGCAATTTATCATTTTGATCGCTCGATAACGGCAAGGTTGCTATACAAAGGGAATTTATAATTGAAAATATGTCCAATTTCATTGTCACCCCCGTGAATAATTGCTATTTGAATCTGCGTTCAAGTATGTTGAAGTGCTCATAAATTAATGCTTTTTTAGTGTTATGGGAAAATCTCTGTCGGAATGAAATAAAAGGGTTGAAAGACTGGATATCGAGTTGAATTAAAGTATAAATTGAAATTATATAATCCTTATTAATTACGAATTAATTGCATGCGAAAACTACTGAGCTGTCAATTAAAATGAACAGAAGGTACATAGAGAAAGGAACTAGGCGTAGGTATTATTATTCGGTTGCGCGAAGAAGTTCCCACGGGGTGAAAACACTGACAGAAGCTATGTTTAGTCGGTCTATAAATAAGTACATAGATTTGTGGTATTATTTGGACTGTATTAACAATAAATGTGCGCTAGTCTGTTTGATTGGTTCGTCACACAGTCACTGGGGAATAGTTGATCGGGCGAGTAACTCGACTGCGGTTTCAACGCTGAATTATCGTTATTGTTTATCATAATGTTAATAAATAGCATAATTTATTTTGTATTGACCGACTTCTAAAAAGGAGGTTTGAGGTTCTCAAATCTACGAGTTTATTTTTCTACTTCTACTTACATTTTGCTACCCGAGTTTTTACACCTGGACTGATTTAGAATATTACCTTTATGTATGGGATCCCATAGATATCAAGGGCAACTCTGGAAAATTTAAGACACAAAGTATAACGTAGGTAGGTTAACACTTGATATGCTGGTGTATCTCTAGTCTCTGTGACAAAAATAAAGTGGTTTTTTAACGCGTTTGCAGCTGATCAGATAAAGCTAGTCTACATTATAATAATTCATGCAGAACTAACCACAAAACCACACCATCGGGCATCAGATCTACATAAAGCAAACACTACCAGTAACGTCGCACACATAGTAAATCGTACCTACAATAATATTTTAATGTAATTACTAAACGCAACTGTAACATGACATCCACGGAGGATGGAAGATAGCGGAGATGCCATAATGAAGGTAAGTCATGCGCCTTCTTGTAGGCCAAGTAACGTACAGTAGGAGTGATATGAATTAACGCAATATTCGAGTTCATTGTCAAGTCGATACTCAATACTTTATTGCATCCCATAATGCATACAAGCTGGCCTAGTGGGTAAAGGACCAACCTCAAGTATGAGGGCGCGGGGTCGATCCCAGGTCAGGCAAGTACCAATGCAACTTTTCTAAGTTTGTATGTACTTTCTAAGTATATCTTAGACACCATTGACTGTGTTTCGGATGGCACGTTAAACTGTAGGTCCCAGCTGTCAGTGAACATCCTTGGCAGTCGTTACGGGTAGTCAGAAGCCAGAAAGTCTGACACCAGTCTAACCAAGGGGTATCGGGTTGCCCGGGTTACTGGGTTGAGGAGGTCAGATAGGCAGTCGCTTCTTGTAAAGCACTGGTACTCAGCTGAATCCGGTTAGACTGGAAGCCGACCCCAACGTGATTGGGAAAAGGCTCGGAGGATGGAATGCATACAAGCTGGTCAGTAAAATTAAAGAGAAACAATTATGGCCCCTTTCGGGCACAGCAAGTTAATTTTTAGAGGAGAGGATGAAGAGCAAAAAAGATTGGTCTTGATTGATTGGTGATTTTATTTTGAAAGTAATGGTCGAGTTCTACAGAAGGCGTGTAAAGTCGCTCAAACACCTACCCGCATGTTTGCGCTATTTTTTAAGGAGATTTTGCGTTATGACATCTCCGCTAGTCATTTTGTTCTCCATGGCGCCACATAACATGCTCACATATGGAAATATAACTATATTAACAACTTTATTTTATTTATGGTGAACTTTATTATATTCGTGCGGTTTCACTAGTTTATTAAGCCTGTTTTACACTATGTAAAGTCCCTTTTACATGCAGTGAGTTTGTCGCTCGACTTGGGCTGAATATGTAGTTTGAACTAACTCGTGATATTGCAAGGAACAGGATTTCCCGTGATCACAAAAGCTGATAACTGCACAAATACTAAAGAAAATTAATTTGTTTACATTTATAAATTAAATTAAAATTATTTATATTTTTATGATCTTTGGTTTTAATTCTCGTATGCTTATACATGTAGGTAGGTATTGCATACACCTGCATCATACTATTTACCACCACGGCACCAAATAAATCGATATTTTTAAAAAGCACGACAATGTTTCGATCCACAACTTTCACAGTGTAAACGAAACTTTATCGTATTTTACCCTGTTATTTTGCGTATAGTTAGAAGGTAACAAATAGTATTATTACAGTATGCAAATGATATTATGACGAATCGTTGTTGCGTTGTTAGTTGCTAAAAAGCAAGTCGACATGATTATTAGCGTGTTTTCACCTGGCTATTATTAGTAAAAGTTGACGAAAGGTTCCTTAGTCACTGTTTTATTAAATTATCATTCTTGTCTTTTATTAAATTACCATTTTTGTCTGAACTACTTTTTAAAGCGAATCGCCTGCATTCCATAGAAATTTTTTCGCGTATTTGGCATGATAGTAGCCCACAGCCTTGATCTCTGACTGTGCTATTTAACACTGGAATAATTTACCCAATTTGTCTAGGAGGTAGTCCCTGAGATTAGTGGTTTCAAACGAAGAAACTCTTAGCTTTGCATTAAAAATTTTAATCTTATCGCATTCACATAAATTGAGTAGGTAACCACCTGATGTGTTGCTTTTTTACCTTAACCTAAAACGTTAAGAATTGGTACAGATATTCCAAAAAATCTGTATAAGTAAATCAATGGCTATCCATATAATGGCAACACAATAGATAATAGAAAGAATGTCAACCTTCATAAATCTTTGGCCATCTTCTGACATAAACTTTCCAAAATATTGTTAGCCTTGACCGAAATCGATCAATCAACTTGTCTTTCGCAGTCTCAGTGTCCTTTTCAGGACATTCGTCTGTCCCAACTTTTGACACAACACCCGATTTATCTCGATCAAATAGCCTGTTATAATCGATTTGGATTGATAAATCGAGATGATTCGTCATCAGTCGATAGTGCATCATCATCATCAGCCTTTTTATCGTCCCACTGCTGGGCACAGGCCTCCTCTCTCGCCGAGAAGGATTGAGCGTTGAACAAGCGTGTTGCTGATTTCAGGCATTATATTCCAGATTTCCTCGAAATGTTTGCTTTTACCTTTAATCGGTCATTGGTGTCCAAGATATAGGTACTTAGAAAGTTCCAAACTTATATATGTTGTATTCGTACTTGCCTGGCCTGGAATCGAACCCACGCTCATACGAATTTTCTCTGCAATTTCTGTGGACTTGAGCCTTTGCCACGATCAATATAACAGTTATATGATACTAAATAACTAAGCAGTGTTTCAACAACAGTCACCTTGAGAATAAAATTCACAAGTTTGTCATAAGCGATAGCTGTATTATTCATTAACTTATCGATCTTCCAAACTTCATATTTAGGTGACCTCCTTATTCCTCCGGTATTCGGTGTTTAAAGAATCGGTAATTAAATGGCGGGAATCATTGTGACCTATTAATTATGAATTGCTGAATGTCTGAAAATCATATTATTTGGCCGCTCCAGCTTTGGTAATATGTTACTTCTTCTTCCGTCTTCCGGGGTCGTAGCCGTCGTAACTCTTTCAATCAATCCTGTAAAGAATACCAAAATATAATTATAAAAAATACTAAAATAAATATAATTCGATAAAAGAAGAATCAAATTATCTGAAATAGGTACCTATTCTTAAGCAAATTCCCAGGTACTACTATAAGTGAGAATTTTATACGAACGTAGCTGAATTTGCACAAAAACAGCCGTTGTCGTCACAGAAATACTGCAAACTTTATTTAGTTATTTCCTCATCTGCAGCAATCACTCTTATTTTGATTAATTTAATAAGAAACACCCAAAAACCTATGCGGTAACTACTAAAAGTAGTACTAAGATTTACGACTTTTATATTATTGCAACATTTCTTCAAAAAGAGGTTATATTCTGAAATCCTTGTAATACATATAACATCCTCCGAGCCTTTTTCCCAACTATGTTGGGGTCGGCTTCCAGTCTAACCGGATGTAGCTGAGTACCAGTGCTTTACAAGAAGCGACTGCCCTGCCTGACCTCCTCAACCCAGTTACCCGGGCAACCCAATACCCCTTGGTTAGACTGGTGTCAGACTTACTGGCTTCTGACTACCCGTAACGACTGCCAAGGATGTTCAATGACAGCCGGGACCTACAGTTTAACGTGCCATCCGAAACACAGTCAATGGTGTCTAAGATATACTTAGACACATATAACGTGATGACATAACAAAATTATAATAAACGAATTAAGCAAACAAAAATTCACGCACGTAAATAATTCTACTTCAAATTGATAAATGTATAAGCTCAACGCCATTGCCCCATTGTGTATTTGTGAAATAAAAACTTTTTGCACCTACAGCCGCCATTTGTCTTCCAGTCTGCGTATGGAATATAAATAGCTGGTCTTTTTGTCACGCGACTTTAATACGAGTGTTAAATAAGGAAATAAATGTACTTTTTGGTATGTTTGTTTTAATTATTTTTTTAAATTAGTTCCTTCGAAAGAATTTATGTCAATGTATTTTAATCCATATTTCTTTCCACAATCAACTTACCATTGAAATACGAGTAAATAAAAAAAACCGGCCAAGTGCGAGTCGGACTCGTGCACGAAGGGTTCCGTAAATTACAGTTAAATCAACCTATCTCAAAAACTATAAGAGATACTTTGATCAAACCAAAAATCGTTGAAAGAGTTAATTAGCATGCATCACCTCTATTTTTTTTAGAATTTTATACCCCGTAGTTATAAAAATAGAGGGGGGGGGACATACTTTTTACGACTTTGAGAGCTGATATCTCAAAAACCGTTCACTTTAAGAAAAATGTTTTTTAGAAAACTTTATATCATTTTAAAAGACCTTTCCATTGATACCCCACACGGGTATGTACATCGAAAAAAAAAATTTCATCCCTCAGTTACATGTATGGGGGGCCCCACCCCCAATTCTTTTTTTTACTATTTAGTGTCATATTTTTGTAGCGGTTCATACAACACATATTCCCATCAAATTTCATCACTGTAGTACTTATAGTTTCCGAGTAAATCGGCTGTGACAGACGGACAGACGGACAGACGGACAGACGGACAGACGGACAGACGGACATGACGAAACTATAAGGGTTCCGTTTTTGCCATTTTGGCTACGGAACCCTAAAAACCACATCTTAATGTTCCCAAAACACAAAACCATTTAATATTTCCCTCCAACAATAATTAACACCTCGAGTACAAAAAAAAAAAACAAAAAGCCAGCCATTCTTTTTGCTAACCGAGCAAAAAAAGCTGGCAACACCCGTTTAAAAAATGTAAATAACGAAATACAACGTGTGTAGTCAAAATGTAAATGGGCAGGACCTTTCTAAACACACGCACCGTCGCCGTTCGTGTATTAAGCTTTTGAAATTTTAATACCGAGGTTACTATGAATACCGTAAATTTTTATTGCCATTTTAACTGGAAAGTAGGTTATGTACCTACTGATCTAAATGAAAATTTTGATGATGTTTTGCGTTATGATATGCTTTTTGAGTGCTTGTGGATCGAACCTCCTTAGCGGCTGAAGTAGCAACGTTAGAAACACTTAAAACTAGATTATATTTTTTGTTTGCTTGAGCGAGTCACTGATTATATTTTATGTACACTTTTATTATCAGGCAACAATGGCCTATATATACCTAAAACTGACGTAGATATATTATATTCCTTAATATGTTACGGCTGAAGCCCGAACACCTTAAAGGTACCTAATAATAGATTTATTAGCTAGCTAGCACAAAAAACGGTTAGGTATATGCAGACCTATCATAGGTATAGGTATGTAATAACAGTCTTCAACATTCCATTGTTTAAAAGACGCAACATCAGAAACTACTTCAAAATAACTAATTAAATAATTCAAAGAACACTGCTGAAGTTTTCAGAAGACAGCTAGTACAAAATTGTATAAAACGCCATTTTACAAGCATTCTCAGAATTTGTCCTTACAATTTTGACACTCGTTAGGCAGCCTTGTTAATTTCAGTTAACGAAGTGTATAACCGAAACCTGTATTGTTGAAAACTGAACATTTATAAATGGGTCAATAGCTTTATCGGTCATTTGGGCTTGTAATTCTCGTGTTTTTGTATAGAAAATGTGTATTTTTAAAGCGTTTTCTGTGTTTTAGCCGCATCTTCTGGTCAAATAACTCAATTTGTTGTTAGCTTGTGACTTCAATACGACTTTGATGTTTTATTGAAATTTAAACATTATTTCAAAATAAAAAGGAGGCTAGTAAAAGACATCACTGACCAACCATGGTTGCTTCGGCTACTACCTGCATAAGGTGGCTAGACGGGAACCTACCCCCGTGTGCCACCAGTGCGGTAGTAGCCCAGATACTAGGGGAACTCCTGCTACCTGCATTGCACGAGGTGCTGCTGAGATGGATCGCCAGTAGATGGAGGCGACCAGCCACTGCCGAGAGGTCACGAAAGTCGTCTTTGGTCCTCGTGACCCCTCTCTAAAAGGCAGAAGACGGCACAAACGCTGAGGTTTTTAGTGGGTGCAAGCCCCACATAACCTCACCGTCATAACTTCAACTCAGTTGAAACAAAAAAAAAAAAAAAGTAAAAGACATCACTAAAGAAAATTTTCTCATGAAAATTGCAGCAAAAACAAACTATCAAATATCTTGTTTGTCAATAGTAATTTTTCTCGCAACTATATAAGCCTTCATAAAAGCCAGGAAGCTAGAAAATATCATTTATAGAAAAAAACACTGAAATGCTGAAAAATAGGTCTGGTACATACAATAAAATCGTTATGCATCTTGTTCGTAGTGAAAAAAAAACCTTCAAAGTTCTTTGTTTTTGTCCACAATTTCATTGGTGGGTTCAAAAAATGTGTGCCACATTCTATACTCGCGTTCCAATCGCTCTCCGGTTTTTTGAGGAACCACAAAGGAATTTGCACAATGCTCATTTAATATGGGAAAAGCTTGGATGCACAAGATGCAAAAATATTCGGCTGTCTTTGTGAGTTTGGTGTATTTAGGTTTTTGGGTTATAAGTTTGGGTTTTATAATACCATAACGTACTTTATCATAAAATATGAATAATTTTTATTTAAACCCGGCTGCCAACAAAGCTTACGTTTTGCTAAAACTCTAACAGGTTAAATTTTTTTCAAATCTCACCAGTAAGTTCCTGACGTTAACGCGGTCAAGTAAACAAAAAACTCTAGCATTATTACAATATTAGGTATCATACTTTAGATAGTATCCGTGTTTCAAATTTTTCAATAGACGGGTTCACTTTCTCTACAAACGCACTCAAATCCCGTCCACAAATCTACAATAGGTTCCGTTACCAAGTACATTCTAGTCCACAAGTAGCTACTCAATATACTTCACGAAGGACATTCAAAGTTAGCCGACTTTGTGACAGATTGTACCGGGTACATTGCATACAGGTGCTTCAGTGTGTACGGTAGGCTGAACAAGGCATATTCATCATTTTTGTCCGTTGTACACAAATCAGCTTTGCTTTGACAAATATGGCTTCTTCGGATTTTATTTAATACAGCAGATTTTCAAGGAAATATTACGTAAAAAATATATTTTTCATTTTGTATATTATTTTGTCACTGTGATTTGTTAACACAGATAACTACAATGTGCTAGAGTTCTCTTTGAAACGCGATATAACCGAACTTGACGCGGGCGAAACCGCGGGCGGAAGCTAGTATCTCATAAAAGGCATACGTTTTGATAGCTTATAAACTAGGTATTCATGTCAAAAACTTCAAATTGTGAACTGAAATAAGTTGCAACTTAGCGTGCTTAGAAAGATACTAATACAGACAAATGGCGCGTGGTATATTGAATACCTCTATATACCTAATTCTACACATAATCGGTAGTTGTAGGTATGTATAGCACAAATATTAAAACAGTGGTTTCGTTTTCATGTCAAATCAAATTGGGCGAAAACATGTTATTTGCTGTCTCCAAGACACAACGCGATTACCTACATAATGACATGAAGCTCATTTTCTTAATGTCTAAAAATATATTTGTATACAGTATGTGGGTAGAATAGCATATTATGTGAATGGAATATACATTCTGCCATGTGAAAAAGAGTAATATTTTCATTATGGGCTGAATCCGTTATTTAAACTTACAACATTTTCACCGACAAAATACCTACAGCCCCTTGATCTTGAGCCGTTGGGTCTAAGATTTTAAATAAGACGACCCCTTCCATCATTCATAAAGAAGGGCCCAAAAATACACGCGGAAACGAAAAAAGCTAATTTCCCTTATTTATGTTGAAAAAAGCCAAAGCCACCTGTATCCTTTCAATCCATTTACTTTTGTATCAATATCATTAAACCGCCTAATTTATATCCGTCACCCAAACTCCTGCTACCGTAAAACGCGTAACAGTTGTTCAAAACTTGTTAAGGGACATTCCAAACGAATGCACAAGCAAACAAAATTGATACTTAAAACCCAGCAAGAAAGTCCATTATCCTTTACCCAGTTAGCGGGATAATTCGTCCGCGATTTACAAAGGGACTTTGGGTGGAAGACGTTCGTTGTAATGCGACTTGTTTCAAGTGATTTTTTTCAAGGAAAATGCTCACTTTTGTTACTTACAAAGGAGTGGATAATACTGTGAGATATGACACTACAGGTTTCTTTGTGAAGAAGGAAAAGACTTCCAATGAATACAAATCGAGAAAAATCATCCTCTTTGAGGAAAAATGCTATGATAGAATGTTGAAAAAACTTATATCTGAAATCTTATGTAGTTTGACGTAGGCCTAAAATCGTAAGCATACAAAAACCGCAAAAGATAGAATTAATAACTGTAAGTAAGCGTCCGGAAATACGACCCGGCTTAATTTCCTGCAACAGGATATTGTTATATTATTTCAAAACGAAACGAAACCAGCTACAAATCCTTTCAAAGTAAAAAGGCACAATTCAGAAATACAATTTGAAAAACGAAAAGTACATTTTAAAAATCGAATTTACTTGTGAAAATCCTCTTTCTCCCGAGGTTTGCTGCAGAAACGTGTTAAAGACACGGTCGTCCAATTTCTGGGCGATCTCTTAGGAAACGAGTTATCCGTGCCTCCGAATATATTGATTGTCCCATGGAAAGTCAAGACATCTTGGAATCCGCTACAAATTTAATCAGGAAGAAAAATTGGAGTCGTGGGAAATAGGTTTTCCAATTCCGAGGATTGGGAACGCGACGGTGAATTTACATGCGGGTTAAAAGCACGTAGACCATTGACCATTCGAAGTAACGCTTTGTTTAGTTTGTTTTACAGTTAAAAGTTATTGGGGTGCCCCAAAAACTTGGGAGGTTCTGTCCGTTGTCAATGATAGGGTGACAATGTGAACACATTATGGTAAGACAATAATCTCCCAAAGGGTTTTTGTGCTTTTATCTCCTATTATTCAGCAGTAAAGTAAACACAAAAAAGGAAAATTTATATTGTACATTTGTATAAACTAATTTGTCAAATAAAAGCTCCGAAAAACAGCAACGATATTAAGTTACAATTACGTTATTGAGTTACGTTATGGAGGTAACAATTGAATGTTTTGCTCCTAACATAATAAAGGACTAATATTTCCCAGAAATTATACGGTACATTCAATAATCGTGTTACAAAACACAAATAAAACGATGTAAACGTGCCATTAATACGTTTTTTCATTATTATTTCGTAGTCAATTTGCATGAAAACAAAAGGAAACTGACTGAGGGCAGACCGCGAAAATTATTTCCGCTCCTAAAAAATAAGCGGGGATTTTACATAATTCACGGAGTCGAAAAGTCCGCGGCGCATTATTTTTTTAGATTTCGGGTATTATCCGGGATTTGCAGATCTATTGTGGGGTGACCCTACGTTTTAGCTAGCGTTAGTTTTTTTATTAACCAAAAATCTACTCTAAGGATTTTCAATGTTAGAGGTTTATCCAACTTCTATAATATATTTTTATTTGAAAATAAATATGATTTCTGTAGTATAAAATATTGCTGGCGTAGACTCATTACCTATATTCATATCCCATAACAGTTGTAAGTATGTTTATGAAAAAGACAATCATATAAAAAAAAACAGAATGACAACTGCCTATGAGTTCTCCGTAAATAAACGAAACGATTAATGTTGTCTCAAATTCTTCAAGTTTTGAACTACGGACGTCAACCTTAATCCTTATTTGAGTGGAATAAATTAAAACTGACAAAGTACGGGTACGTAGGGAAGTTCAAAAAACCTTTTATATTTATTGCAAAAGTTTGGATGTGATTTGAATAATTATTTCAAATTTTAAACCGTCTACCGACTGATATTATGCATTGAGTTTAATGTTTTAAATGAATAGAATATACAAGGGAGGTGATTTACGAGGGAACTTTCAATGAGATTGTGTTTTGTTTAGTTTCGTAGTGTTGTTGGTTTAATCAGAAACTAATTGCTAAACAATTGATTTTAATCAGTATGAGGATGTGTAAATCTATTTGTCCTTAGGATAATCCATAGAACCTTTTTGTATACAGCATTTAATTCTTGAGTTAGTAGATACTTTGACAAAGTTGTTTTCGCAATTCAGATCAGTTTACTAAAAAACTGTGTCCATCAATTAACTGGGAATACCATAATAAAAATTCAGTGTTGATAAACAAAAACTATAATCTGAATAGATAGATTCTGAAAACCGATGTGAGATAATCCTTAAAACTATTAATTTTATATCCAATCCATTTTAATTAATACTGTACGTGCGATTTTCCCATGCATATTAAAACATTTTCGCTCCCGGAAAAAAAGTACTAGGCTGTCATAATCTAAAAGAGGATAAAAGTGAACAAGCACTCTACCCTGATTGAGACACGTAATCTGACATCCAATCCAATCTTCTGTGGACAGATAAAGCCTTACTTTTCTACCATACATTAGAGAAAATACAATGAAAGTATGTCGGCCACACTTCCGTGGTACCAGGAGCTAAGGAAGACTAAGGAGTAGTTACAACGCAACGCTCTCAGACCAGACAGTAATGAGAACGCGTGAAGTCACTACGTAACGACCTGTTTCAAACAAAAGACAAACACACATGCGAAATTATACCCTAAAATTGGTGCTTAAAAGTTTAATTTGATTTTGTGTCACAGGAGCGTCTTTTTCATTGTGTATCTGCATATCATTAATTAACTAGTTAATATCTGTTACTATTATGTTCAGTTGTAAAATAAACACTATATACGTTCCATAACCGTTTCAGAAGAAAGTTTTACTTATCGTTATTCTGCATTCTTAGAAGTCAGCTGTTACAATTAATGAAAACCGGCACTGGGTACGGTTAAAATCGAGACTTTACACTAAGAACATCAAAGTTGAATACAGATCTACGCTTAAATCGATTTCTGCGTCACATGATTTTAAATCAAAGCGAGCCTGAGGGTCTTATTTAAACTAATAAGCGCTCTGATTCTGCTTTCATACTTGTCAGCATATCGTAATTTTATCTGTGATACGAATGTGAATTTATGTTGAATCTGTAATAATTACGTGACTGTCAACATACTGTGTATTTGTGTAGAGCATTTGCGGGACCGAGTAAAGAGGTTAATATGCCTAGGTTGAAAATTTGTGGCTGTTGGATAACTAATTAGAAGAAAACAAGCTTCTAGGTAAAAGCTCGGTATGTGAGATTGTTTTAGAGACCCTAGAAAAATTTAGGATAGGAAAAAAATCCTTGCATTTTTTTAGAAGTCGGTACCGAAACAAACTGCAGAAGCCTTAATTAAGAGACCGACTTCTAGATCGATGTTCCGTTCCATTACAGCCTTTTTGTCGTCCCACTGCAGGGCACAGGCCTCCTGTCACACGGAGAAGGATTGAGCGTTAAGATCGATGTAAAGATATTTTATCATACTGTGGGTTTGGAGTCAGTTTTTGGTAAAAAGTTTATCTTTAAGCATCGTCATCATCATCTCAGCCATAGGACGACCACTGCTGAACATAGGCTTCCCCCTTTAGATCTCCACAGATGCCTGTTGGAGGCGACCTGCATCCAGCGTCTTCCGGCGACCTTTATAAGGTCGTCTGTCCACCTTGTTGGTGGACGTCCTACGCTGCGCTAGCTAGTCCGCAGTCTCCACTCCAGCACTTTTCATCCCCATCGGCCATCTGCTCTGCGAGCGATAATCTATAAGCATATGACTGCAATTTGCCATGTGGACAGACTCATTATAATAGCATTGAATATCTCAAAAAAGTGTCCATTGAACTCCACATTCGATTACACGAGAAATCGATTCTAAAAACGCCGCACTAGCAAAAGTTAAGTCCCAGCTGAGAATATCTTGGTCTGTTGAACTTGAGACTTAGTAACTTCACTTACTACTTGTTTAACCAAGCATAATAAGAGTTTATGTGTCATCTGCAGCTTTCTACACTGTGGAGTGCATTTATGCTTCTACGCTACGCTCACACGAAGACTTCTTACACCAATTTCGAAGCCAGGTCTGAATGTTTTTTGCAGAATATGGTTGTTACAATATAATTTACACGTGCATTCGGTTTGGAAGATCCGAAATTACATATATTACGATTAAACCGCATCTTGCAATAATTAGATCCGATGTTAGTGTTTGCCAACTTCAACTCTTATTAACGTAGAAATATCGTCAGTACCCCCACACATAGCTAAGGAAATATAGACAAAAATATGGAACACTTCTTACTCATTACCTAAAGCAATTATGCCTAGGATGACTGCCTTACAGTAAGGAACACAGCTGTAAGCCATTGCCTTTTTCCATGACACAGATTTTTACAAAATTATTATCATCATCATCTGCCTAGACTTTCATCAACTATATCACAGTCGGCTTTCAGTCTAACCGGAATGTAAAATGTCATTGACTATAATCTAATATGACATTATTTCTTGTTTCAGGTAAAACCACCATAATAATGAAAGACCTCTAAAGGTAACTATTAAACCGAACCCCAATATTAACCAAATGGAATGCGGTATTTCATAACTGCATTAAAGGCTTCGTTCAGTAAACAAACGATAAATCTGCTCGTGGTTACTCTATGAGGTAGGGACGGCAATATAATGGGGCTTTTTTCCCCCATTTTTCGATAATCGATTCACCTTTGACCGTAATCGAATATGGTTTCATTTACTTTTTGAAGAGCTCATTCATTCCTACTTTGTACGTATTCTTTAGTTCTTTTTTATTCCGAGTTTAAAAATGTATTTTGAATATCGCCTGGTGATTTATGAATAGGTTTAAAAAGCACTATTGTCTTTATTCTGAACTACGCTAAATAAAACTATGTTATGCTGCAACAATGTCACTTTTAACACAAAACAAGATTTTATATTCTTTACAAAGTATTTTTATGGTTCGTAAAATCACGCCTTCGCCGTTTCCGAATTCTTAACTTAAATATCAAAGGAAGCTTGAAAATTGGCTCTCACTAGATTTGAAAGCTCTCCATTTTTAAAAGATTCCTGAACCAGATCGGACTTCATATTGGAACGGCATTGAGCTCAGTTCGTTATTCGAATTCGAATGTTTGTGAATCCGATTCGAGTACAATCGAATATCGAATCGTCTCGGTGAGCAGAAAAGACCGTGTTCACATCCCTAAGCCGTCGTTTTTCAACAATATTAGTGGTGGTAGATCACGAATAGGGTCCATTTATTTTGTGTGAAATTATGATAATAAAGCTATTATATGCAACCTCATTGCATGACCGAGGGGAATTTACAAGTCTACAAAAACGCTTGGTAATAAAATCAAATATGACAGGCCTTTGGATTAATAAGTGAAAAAGTTACGTGGTTTATGAAGAGTTAAATATTGTTACCATTATATCTTTTGTCGTTTGGTAGATTTCCTATATAGTTTTACCTCAAAGTTTGAAATTTTCCAATATTGCTCCTAACTCGCCCTTTTCTATTTACCGTTGACAGAGAGCGAAGTAAAAACTCTTGCTCACCCTAATAAACCCACGTCAATGGAGTCTCCACAGATTTTCCTCGAACAGAAGATAATTGATAGTTAAATATTGACTTACAACGTGCTCATGTAAGCCAAACCTCTCGGATAATGGATCACTATCAGACAGATGTAGAGGGTGTTTTATTGGGTGTATTACACACATTGCTTTAATGTTATAAACGTGAAAGTTTGGATGTGTGAGTGTGTCTTGGATGGAACAGATTTTGATAAAGCTTTGCAGTAGTATTCTAATGGTAGTAGTGGTGGTAGTGGTTCTATAATAATGGCGTAATAATATATTATAACAATGTGTAGGATACTTTTCATAGGTTAGCTTGAACTGATTATTTTTTGGACACAACAAGTAAGTTATTCTTACAATGGTTTTGCTACCAAACTGCTAAGCCAGATTCCGAACTGAAAATCATCAACATTATAATCAACAAAATTTCATTAAATTCTTTCATTTCATTTATTCAGAGAATTCTCACCTTTTTGAGACGAAAGTTCTCATCAAGTACCTTTGCCGCTAGGCAGTTAGTGGTTTGACGCCTTGGCCACTTGCAGGAAATAACAGTTATTTGACAAGAACTATACATACGTTCAAAATCCGATCAAACCGATATGAGGCGGGTTACGAAGCCTAGTACTATGAAAAACAGTTGACGTCTTACAAACATTTTTCTTCTTTCTATCTTCCTTCTTAACTATGCAGTTTCCTACAAGTTTCCTCCACACTTAATCCCGTTTACTTAATGTCTGCATGTTACGATCAAGTTGGTTAAGTCTTGTCATATCTACACTACACGGATATTTGCCTCTGTCTTAACTTGATAACGAATTACGATGGATGGGCCAAACTGGCCTAGTTGTAGGGCTGCCACGTTCTTAAATATTGTTCCTTTGTTTATTTAGTAAGAACTCTTGGCTATCATCATAAGTCATGCTAACTCGATCATAAAGTTAATCAACGCTTGGCGTACGTAGATGACTTGTTAATGGGTGATCATCTTATCATGATCAGTCCCTCTGTTTTCGTAAGGTGCATTAAATTAGCGGGATTCGGCCAGAAAGTCTGACCACCAGTCTTAATAAAGGGTACCGGACAGGTGGGCAGTACTTCACGTAAAACACTGGTTAGACTGACAGCTGGCTCTAATAATAACATAGTTAAGACTCTAATAATAAATTATTTTCTTTCTTCTTTCATAAAGTTTTAATAATTTACTTTTCAGTGTATAGTGACTAACCAAATATACATAGTCATACCTAAGAGTTTTAGTATGTGACACCCCTAAATAGTAAAGTCCTTGTAGTAAGCCGTTCCAGTGCAGAGGCGATGTGGTTTCCTGGTTCGAGGGTTGCTGCAAATATTCGGGTCGGAGCGGAAATAGAATATGTGACCCTTTATTTTGAAGTGAGATTGACGCACATCATTTATAAAACCACCATCAAATTAAATACATGTGGATATGAACTTACGAAGCACTTGAACACATTATTTGATATCTTACCTTCCGCATAAACAACTGCATCTATTAAAAACAAATACTCAAATCGTCTGAAAGCCCGTTTAACAGTTTTTAATCATATCGTGAATAGACAGATAGACTGGCGTAGCTTTAGTCAATAGAAAATAGAAATTAAAATATAACACATTATAATAGTAGTTAAGTTTTCAACTACCTTCCTTCCTTGCTTTATAATGTGCAAGTTCCCGTCAAAAACTTTTCAAACACGCAAAGCGAATTGTACTTTTCTATTTTCCAACCACAATTACTTTTAAGACTCATTAAAATGAGGCTGCAAAACAATAAAATTATACTTTTTTATTTTATTTTTAAACACAATGGTACCTTGGCACAATAGCTAGCGGCCAGTGCGCTCAACAGTCATTTTAAAACAAAATTCGAAATTCGAGGAAGTCATTAAGGTGCTCTCGGAGCAAGCAATTAGGAATCTAGGACAGAATAGGATGGAAAATAATTTGCCATATTTATGCTGAACTGGTGATTCCAAGTATTGTTTTTGAAAATAGAATTCAGCTGCGACTGACATTCTGTTTTCGAATTTCCGAAGAAAATGTTCCGTCTTTACGAATATTAACAGTTTCAAATTCAGAAATGGATCCGAATACTATTTTTGAATTCGATAAAGTTATGTATTTACTATGAAAAAGGTATGTATTATGTACCTAATATTACATTATAACTATTTCCTATTTATAAAATGTTCTGTATGCTACATTATGGAGGTAAAAAAAACGAGGGGAAGTAATTTTTTATTTTCCCAGTTATTTTCACAAGTCAAATGTTGCTGAAGAAATCGAATGAACCATCCAATTAACGCGCATCCAACAATAATAACACTCGATCGCTCAATCAATATTAAGAAAACTTCCATTACTAACTTCTTAGCTATATCAAATACATAAACAAAACTAAGTAAAGTACAACCTACACGGGATTAGTAAGTTTCTGACTAGCAGATCAATCTGATAAAGTACCGTGTCAGACTGGATGTCGGCTCATCTAAACTTCGCAATCGTAGGCTTAGATCCGCTTCTAGTTAAATTTATGAGAACCTATTATCGGCTGGTTGAGCTAAGTATGTTTGCTTGTACTTATTAAAGTTAGTAGGTAATTGGTTATGAAACTATGTGAATAAGGCTAGAAGTTCCATATGTAGATGTCATTGATAAGGGTCGAAAATAAACCACAGTGTTCAGTGATGCTTTTATATTATTTATTTTTTTCGTGACAGCTAGAAAACAGAACCACATGATGAATTAAAAAATACCCACCCAAAACAAAAATGTGAAAGACTGCCAAGTTCGATAATATGGGAATGCTTCGCCTATAAAAGAAGTGAGATCTGAATAAGTACCAAGTTCCATACACATACCTCAGTTAAAAATAGTTACTTTTTAATGATGTTACTTGGCAAGTTTTCATACACCTTGTTATAAACCTACTAAACGCAATGAATCAAGTATTTAATTTTCTATTAAAACTTGCCAAGTAATCATCATTAAAAAGTAACTATTTTTAACTGAGGTATGTGTATGGAACTTGGTACTTATTCAGATCTCACTTCTTTTATAGGCGAAGCATTCCCATATTATCGAACTTGGCAGTCTTTCACATTTTTGTTTTGGGTGGGATTTCATTTATTTTTGTAAGGTTGTTTATTTTATTTTTTTCTTATGATGAAGTTAGTTAAAGAAATGTCTCATTTATACTATCTTTTAGATTTTTTAATATGCACTATGTTTCTTACAAAGAAATGCACTAGATTAACTATGACTAGTTTTACCAACTGACTGACATGACATGTTGTCATATATTATGTTCGTGGATCAAAGTTACACATTCGTTATTTTCGAAAGTGATTCACACTTGGCCGTTTTCAGATTTTTACTTTGACTAAATACAAACCTTTGTACCATTCGAAGATATATTATATAAATATAGATAAATTTAGTTTGTTTTAGTTCCTTAGGGGTATAAATTTACACCGGGTATAAAACACCTTCATTATTTTGAAACCGACTCACACTTGGCCATTTTCAGATTTTTCCCTTTACCTTGGCATAAAGACCTACCTCCATGCCAAATTTCAAGTCAATACGACCATTGGAAGTGGTCTAGGTTTTTGATGAGTGAGTCAGTGAATAAGTGAATCAGTGTATAGTAAAAATAGCGATTTTCTGACGTCAATATCTCAAGACCTACAATAGGTATATTAATGAAATTTTGTATTTTAGATAAGTGAGGGGGTCTCAACAGATACTAGAAATTTGATATGCGTAAATAAAATAGATTTTGAGTTACAGGGGGGTCGAATTTGGCCCGAAATGGTTCGTGTAATATAACCCACGGCCGGTGTGTCGCCTTTTTTGCTCGAACTTGGCGGACACACTGCCGTGTGTCTAGATATTGAGCAAGGCATTTTATTACAAGCTCCATAAAAGCATACAATCTACCGATAAAGAAAGTAATTTGTATATCAACCAAGTTTAGTATTATAAATTGCAGACAATACAGCCTGTAAAAAATATTTTTCTTAGGTAATCCTTGTCATTCGTTCATTGAATAAAACCCAATCCTCACTATTATTTCTACACTAACAATCCTTGTAAATCTGCAACATGACCACTTTCTAATGGCTAGAAACATGGAAAACAAAATGCCTAGCTGAGATGTCTTAACGCAAAATCTCCCCCTCTCTCAAAACTGATCGTTTTGGTCACGCCTAGTGTAGGTACGTTAGTAATAGATAGGACACTACAAGAAGGAGCTTGGTCTACCAGCCTTATGGCATCTCCGCTTATATTTCCTTTCTCCGTGATCAGATACCATCTTACAGTGTTCTTACACAACAGTTTGTCACGTAACTTACCCACCCTGATTACCCCTTGTTATTACACAGAATTATAGCGCACTATTAGCAGCGGTAATCGGATCTTTTGAGATTTTAATAAGGCGATAAACTAAAGCAATGCTGTACTTTTGAATAGGGTGACTGCTGTTTTCTTGGAAATTACTTTTCTAAGACTCTGAAGGGTGCAGTGGAATTTGATACGAAAGCTGACGTAGTTCTTTTGTCTTTAGAGTCATTTTTGTTTGGCAGTAATAAATAATTAAAATAGTTCCGTCATACAGAAATAAGGTACTGATAGGTCTGAAAACCGTTTTCACGGAACCTTTGCTGGTAATTTAGTTTTTTGGGTAGCATTTTATGTTTATGCGTATTAAGTGATTAAAGAAATTGAGCTATAAATATTTTTTATTGCATTAAATACTCTTTTACTTGTTTCGACGTATGAGACGTTTTTAACGCCTTTCTATTATATTTTTTTCTGCCTATTGTAAAATAATACCAGGTATTTTAAAACACAGCGCAAAAATGTGATATGGCGACATTTTTGTTAAAATGTAGGCCAGGTGTCATCGAAAGAATTCGCTAATTATTTAATTTCTTTAAAAACAACGCAAAGGCAGCGATTTAGCAGCGTTGCGAAATCGCATCGGAATTTTATGTTTAGGCCCTAATCTTAACTGAAATTTTCTAAATACGAATCAGAACGCTTTGAAACTCCCCACCGAACATTCCATTTACGTCAAAGGCGTATCCATGGAATGTTATCCGAATTATTCCAAATTATGGTTAACAGTAAGCTTATGAGCACACTGGCGACTAAACAGTCGACCCGATTGCAATTTGCTTTAAAGTAAATCTTAATACCTGTCATAGTTTTCAGTCGGTCTGATACCGGCTTAATATTTGTAGTGTGGGTGCTACCATTCATCTTCATACGTGTTTATGAGCTCAAACAAAGTATCGGCTGACTAAAAGTTTGCAGTGTACGGCTAATAAGGCCATGCGAAGATTAAAAATTAAAATGATGAAATTCGATATTAAAATGTTCATCCAATGGAAAAGTTATTTCGTAAAACTTGATAAAGCTGTGAATATTAAAAACTTTAACGAGTTGATTATTTAATAACCATTTTATATGTATAGGCTAGACTTTTCTTAATTTAATGCTTTCGTTGAACAAATTGAAAATGAGATTGAAATTTTTAATGAAATCATTTATCTAGCAATTTCATTTTATATTGATTTGTGGCCTTTGTCTCACTTTATTGACCATCTAAAAAATAAATAAATACCTGAGCGAAATAACTAGTAATAAGTTATTTTAAAATACCCATTGAAGTGTTAAGTATCTTAGTAATTATTTAGTACTTTACGAAACAACTCAAAAGTCAAATTTCCCTAATTAGGTTTCAGGAAAATCACTTTAATTCATAATCCGTTTGAGTTAGCAGATGTTTCAAAAAGTTTTGACTCGTACCAGTTTTATGATTAAAATTACCTATTTCTGTCTCTCAAAATTTATAATTTAATGTACGAAATTAATTAGCGAGGTTGACTAATACAACTTTTCATTATTCGTTAATTTATTTATGGTAGTAACTTTCAGTTTTCAGAAGTTAAACGTATTGAATTAATTAAATAGAGTCGTTAAAAGGAACTATCGTAAAGGTAATATCGCTTTAAAGTAAGTACGATTACAGTAAAAACTCTAACATTTTGTTGGCTATAAAAATAAAATTCAAATGACTTAATTGAAGTGAAAATTTCGATGCAAATGAAAAGCGGAAACTTAGTTAATTTTAAAGACATAAAAAATCTGGGTCACTAAAATAAAACGAAATAACAACAGGTCAATTTCAGTTAAAAGTCGCCATTAGAGTACCCGCACACTGCAATTTTTTAGTCGGCCGATATATTGTTCAGGCTCATAACTCAGTATGGAGATTAATGGAAGTGCGCAAATTACAAGGATCAGGTTTAAGACGGACTAAAAACTTTAATGAATTGATATCATATCCCGAGCTTTTTTTGAACTATGGTGGGGTCGGCTTCCAGTCTCAGCTGATGTAGCTGAGTACCAGTGTTTTATTAGGAGCGACTGCCCTATCTGGTCTCTTCAACCCAGTTATGGACACGGGTAGCCCAATACTCCTCGGTAAGACTGGTTGTTGATATGTTCAATGACAGCAACATTATGAATTGTCATTTTTCTTTTAAAAAAAAGTTAACCAACTGTCGGCCGACTATCTAGTCTGTAGTGAACGGGTGACTTTTAAAAACAGTTAAACTAAAAATGTACATTTTAAACATTCGTGTTAAATTCCTAATCTTTATAATCGATCAGGTCGTAAAGCGTTATTCGAATACTCGGATACTTAATGTGAAACTAAGCTTTCATGTAAAGTGGAATATTTCAAAAATCAACCTTTTAAAGCGTCAATTTTATTTGCCTACATACAATTGCGCTGGAATATTTGAGGATCGTAGGGTTGTAACGTTAAGTTAAGGGTTCAATTGTTAGTTGTAATGCTGTTGGAAATTAAATAGAATGGTAGATAATTGCCAACATAGGTGAAAATTTTAGATTCTTATTTTTTTTGTAGACGTATTAAATGACAGAGTTTACAATAAATTAATGAAAATATCAAACTCATAATTTTTTTTTTACTAGAATCACGTTTTGATATTTATCAACTGCATTTTTATTATTTAAACTAAATATTGATTTTGCACAAAACTATTAAAAGATTTACAGTTAGTTAAAACGATCGCAATACTTTACATTCAACAAACATTATTACATTCAAGACCATATTATATGCCCCACATTTGTATGCTTTGAACCTAGATGGGGCGTGCATTTAGACATGCCAATGTGAATTTAGCTCTCCAAACTTCCGTCGCACTGACGAATATTAATTACGATATCAATTTCATACCTTTTGTGGTTCCTTTTATCTTTAGCAAAAAGGGAAATGTCACCCGCAATCATATTACGAAAAATTTCAAAAAGATAACTAGATTATTTTGGAAGGTAGGAATAAAAATCTTTTTAAAGGTCACTCAAAAAAAGGTTAATACTATTAGAGGTAGTAGGCGTATATACCTTTCTTATACATATTACAATATACAAAGTAAATAAGTTTTTTTCAGAAAAAAACCCTTTGGTTTTTATAGTGATCGAATTTAACAGACTCACGGCCAGTTTCTTCATCAAAAGTTAAAGTTAAAGTAATGTCTAAAGTAAAAGTAACGGTCAAATTCGCTTTTTCAAGGCTAAAGTAAAGACACAGCAAAAGTAATAGAAAAATTGAATTTGACCGTTACTTTAACTTTAGACATAACTTTGACTTTTACTTTGGCTTTAACTTTTGATGAAGAAACTGGCTGTAAATAGCAATGCCATTTAAAACAGTTTTCATTAAAAGTAAAAAAAAAATATTTGCACATGAAAACAGTGACAGAAAATTGCTAAAAACACATTTGTTAAAAACAATTTTTTATATCAAGTCAAGCCTTTAAAAGCTCCCGCAGGGCACTCATTTTAAAATGTAGAACAAAAAGTCAAGAATCCCACCAAAAACATTAAATGTAAAAAAAGCCAATCCTCTACGCAATTCCTCCACCGTAAAAAGTTTTGAGATCGCATAGAAGCCAAGTCCTGTTCAACTTTATTTGTAATAATAAATCAATATTTTGTGACCATATCAATAGTTTCGTTCACTTTACAATAATATTGACTTGGCCATGAGCACAATAAACTAAAAATATAATACAGCATATCTTGGAGAGGTGAAAGTCAATCATGAAGTTTAATATCACAGAATTAAATACTTTTAGTTTTTTCAATTGTTACTAAATGACCGACAGTCAGTATCATCCAACATCATGAACTGCACATTTACTATGGCGCATGTTTGGTCCATGGTGATCTCAAATTCCAATCAGTCCAATCGTAAAATCATGTCCATATAGAATGTATCAATTCAATGGTATTTACACATTATTTCAGGGAGCGACTATTAACTTGTGCTCATGGCCAAGACAATATTATTGTAATGTGAACAAAACTATTGATATAGTCACAAGATATTGATTTATTATTACAAATAAAGTTGAACAGGACTTGGCTTCTATGCGATCTCAAAACTTTTTACGGTGGAGGAATTGCGTAGAGGATTGGCTTTTTTTTAATGTTTTGGTGGGATCTAATTTATTTTTTGTAGGTCTCCTTCTTCTCTAAGTATATAACAAATTAAATTAACTTACATGCAACTAACTAAATATATAACAAACTAAATATGTAGACCTAAACTAGCACGTAAACAACATTTTTTTTAAAATAAATTAAACAATTTCGAAATTGTCGAATTTTTTAATCGAATATCTTTTAGAATAAAAGAGATTTATTTCAGAGGTAGATGACGCTATCACATGAAATTATTTGTTTTTTTTAACTAAAAAACCGTAGCGCGGCTTAGACCAGGACAACGCCATCTATCGAGCGAGCATGCAGTATTTATCGCACTGCATTAATATGAAAGATTTTATCATTATTCATTTTATTTTAACCTAGCTTTTTTATTCATATGTATGTATATTTAATACATAATAACAATTTACCACACTACGTAACAATAAAACAAATAGTAACATTTTGTACATAAATAAATAACAAAGTTATCAATGCAGTCAAAATTCATACACAATGTTCTTGAAAAACCGCAAATATAAATTTGTTTCCTATTTTTTATTAAGTTTTAAGGTTTTTATAATTTTCCCTTTATATGTAGCCAATAACCTATCTTGGTGCCAAATTTGAAGGTTCTAAGTTTGCTAGAAGTACCTTAGACTTTTGATGATCGGTCAGTGAGTGAGTCAGTGACAAAATGGTGTAACTTTGATCGCTCATAACTCGTAAACTATTTATTCAAATTTCTTGTAATTTTGGGACTGAGCTTGTTCTAATACTTGCTCTTGGTCATCGAAAACCTAAACTCTTAGCTTTGTTCACATGGAAGATACAGGGGGCTGAAATAGCCGCGAAACGCTTCGAGAAAAGATGGTATTCGCTTTGCTCGAGTCTTGGCTGGGGCACTGCCGTGCCCTCAGATAGAGAGATCTCTCTCATATTTAGAACATAACTGAATGTGGTAAGTACCAACATAACCACATTTATTTCATTGTGCTCCTGTCCTTTGGCAAATTCCACGACAATTTATTCCTGAAATTCTAATGACGTTAATTTGAATATTCATTACGAGATTATTTTGTTGATACCTATCTATCGAATATTTAGTACAAATAGATATATACCTTAGGATCAAAGGTACCTACTTATTGAATGTGTAGTTGAAATGTCGTCTGCTAATATCCTCTGACAGACGATTTTGATCGGAAAACTACTCATAACCAGTCTAAGAAGTTGGTTCAATACTAATTTGTTAATTGTATGAAAACAATCTTATCATTTCAAGTTAAAAAAGCGGCAAAAAGCCTCACCCTTTAAAATAAACCTGTCAGCTATTTAAAAACCTCTTAACATTAAGCTGAAGACGCTTACACCCCAATAACTTTACAAACATAATAATCTCACGCCGTTTAGGGCCTAAATCTCGTCCGAGGCTGTGCTTGAGTACGAAAGACGAGGTAAAAACACTCAAGCCAACATGATACCGTGCCGTCGAGAGATTTTTGTTTCCGCACCCACGACTGTACTTGACATCAATTCTGGATCATGGAGTAAGGAAAGAGGAAAGATGAGATATAATGCTGGTAGGTCAGGCGCCTTCTTGTAGATCAACGTACGGTGGGCATGACTAAAACAGTCAGTTCAGTCATGAGTGAACTAACGAGGTGTCCGGGTTCTTTGAGACATCTATCAACGATTTTTTGTATTACAAAAAAATGGGCGGTTTCCAAAGAAGGCGTTAAAAGGCAAAGACAGTAACGTTCCTCGCCCCAGCACTCTCGCATTTTCGCGCGCTACTTTCTTAGGAGATTTTCTGTTATGGCACCTCCGCTAGTAATGTTTTTCTCCATGTTCTGAATAGAAATAAAGGAGGTTCATTTAAAGTCTCTCTTACAAAACGACCTCGGGTTTTTCAGATTTGATTAGCTTTATTTTAAGGAGTATTTGAGGGGAAGTTAGAACAATGGAGACCCATTCCGCTGATGTGTTTCAATTCAAAGGATTTGGGTTTCGGGAATTGGTAATCGCGGTTTGTGAAAACTTATTGATATGTTTATGGGGTGAAAATTTAAGATTTTGATGGCTTTTTAATGATATAGCATAGAAAAATAGCTCAAAGAAATGCAAAATGTCGATAAAATTTATTAAGTTTCTGTGATTTACTTCTTGTTAGCCGTTTTCCTGCGGTTTCAGGTTTAAGCGGATAGAATGTAGCCTGTGGTACCTGCAGATAATTGTAGTTTTGTATTGGTTAAAGCATTTTTAAAGTCGGTCCAGTAGTTTTCGAGTATATTACAAACAAAGGTTCGTAGGTTTTAGATTTTCGCAATTTTTCTTATCACTTTTAAAAGATTAAAGTATTATAACTCCACACCAACAAAGGTCATCGTAAATCTATTTCCGAGTGAGATCAGTAGTGTGACGAGTATAAAATCATCAACCGTCGGATAGCCGTCGGCGCGTGAGTGCCACTTGAAGCTATTCTCGCTATGCCGGCCAAGGCTCTTCTGAACTGTATCACCGTAGGGGATAGTTTCTAGTTTTTTCTGCTTTGTTTGTTGTTTGTTTTTCTATGTATGTTTGACTATGGGCTATGGTACTGTGGATGTTGTATGTGTCTTCATAAGCTGACGAGTGACGTTGACAAGTCTTTTCCTATTCTATCCTTTTTTTCTTTATGGTTAATTGTCGATCCCAATGTCAACGATTCTGCCACTGACCATTGAAATGAGAAGCACATAGTGATGCGAAACAAACAGTCTTTTCCCTTTTCGAGTTTCATCTAAGTGATCAGGTATATTCAAACATAACTGGCAAAATATGATCTTCCGTCGATACAATAAAGTCTTCTTTTATTAATGTCTATTAGCACTTTATTGGTATTTTCAATGAAATGTGAGAACTGAAAATTGAGTGACAATATTTCGTGAGTATGGCTTTTCATATTTTATTTGAACTTTGTAAATAATATATCTCTAATATAACCCTCGTTGGTATACCTACACCTACGTGTAACAATATCTACCCACAATCCATTCATCCGATTAGTAAGTGTCACATCATAATATTTTATTCAATTTTATTTAAGGTCCCGTTTTTTCTGTAAACCTTGTCTCTTTTTATTTCTGTTGTTCTCCTTCGTTTATTTTGTGAGTTTTTCCAGAGACGCCATTAACATAATTACTTGTATTTCCACTTTTCACTGTATTCAAGGACTGTATTTAATTGCGAGATAGAAAACACCTGAAAATGATATCCATGTTCAATGTTCTTGATTATTTTTGAGGTGTTTTTTTTTATTTAGACAATGAGTTGAGTTTAGATGAAATGTTGTTTTGGTGACATATTTATATTATATCTGCGTCAAAGAAAAATGCTTACAGCCTTACTTATAAAGATCATGTAATCATCTTCTAAGCATCATTTTACTAAACATTTTTTTCTTAAACAGCTCTTAAGTATTACTTATTATTTAATTCACGTTTATAAGTAAGGCTGATAGTGATAAGTCAGTTTTGTTTTTAATTGTTTTATAAATATGACTTAAGTAAATAATATTTTACTTACATTAAATTACATCAAGACTCATAATCTATAAACATACCAATTCATAATCCACCGAAAATTCCGATACACTTATCTTCAGTTTCTCGAAGGTACCACTTACCCGATCTTCCCCTCCAAGTTTGTAAACTATTGAGTTTAATATTTCACTACTAACCCCCGTCTACCGGCATCACGGAACTAATTGCCGTGAACCGACAACAGATAATGGACCATCCGTCTTTCGGATTAGAGATAAAAATCGTGTGATACGTCGTCGTTGATTTTTGGGCTCCTTGAATGATGGAGCGAATGTTTTGGATAAAATTAGCTTTATTTACCTTATTTTGAACTATCGTCTAAAAGCTTATCAATTCTAACTGATTAAATATGTACTTTTTCGACAGTAATTTGATGGCACCTATCGGTACATGTTTGGTACATCGGTACATCGGTACACGTAAAAAAATATTTGCTTATGTCAGTTACTTACCTTCACTAAGATAAGAGCATTAACAATGTTAATTTCAGATTAAATAAATCTTCTTTCCTCCATTCAACACCCTCAAATGTAACACATTTCCAACCATTAAACTTTAAGTCAACACATAAGAAACGCAAACATGTAACTCCCAGACTTATATCGCTCAAATCAAATGTAATCTCTGCGTCAACTTTGTAAGACTTGTACCTTAATCTTGGAGCATTGAACAAAGTGGAACCGCCATTAATACCTCTACCATGTGTAAAAGTCTACCAGTTTACGTACGGGTTGAGGCAACGCAATAAAATAATAGTGATAACTTACTCATGCATTTACGTGCAGTTACGATACACACGACAAAATCATTTAACAAAAGCATAAACTTTATGGACATCTACATTATATTTTCTTTACTTATATAATAAAGGGGAAACAATGTTATGTTTGTAAAGGCCACGCTCCTAACTAAGTACGGAACCAATTTGGAAAATTCTTTCAGTGTTGGTGAGCTAGACTATCCCCGACTAACTTAGGCGTATTTTATTGTACGGGCAGTAGTTCTCAAGAGACACGGCTGAAACGATGGGAAAACCACTAGTGTACATACATTACCTTTCGTAAAGCAAAGGCCCGCAGTAGCGTATCTTGTAGTTCAAACTCTCTAAGACCGTGACATAAATTATAAAGGAGAGGAAACTTTTTTCTAGCAGGCACGTTGTATAAGTTGTGGATTTATTATGGCGTTTGGGCGTATCGGTAGATTGCAATACATCTTTTTTTATGGACAAGCAATTAAACTTAGCTGAAGGTTGTTTTGGGTTATTTTTTTCAGATACGATGATTTATCAGAATATTTTGGTAGTTCAATAATAACAGGCGTATGTTGGGGTTACGTATTGATTATAGTGTCCTTGAAACTATTGTCAAATATGCGTGTGTAATTGGAATTCACTCAATAATTGTGTGTCAAAGGAACTATTGAAATCGTATGACTTGTGAAATCGCAATTCAGCTTACTGATTGTGATTAAATATTCAATGCTTATCTGCAGTATAAATAACATAATTTTGTGTTGTATAATAATTCTAGCACTTTCTCAAAGTTTTGCCCGCATTTGGAGGGAACTAGTTCTTCCACCAAAGAAATAACATTCCCCAAATTTAATAAGATAAATGGACCAGCTACAAGTACCTAGCACTAAATTATATCATTATCCTCCGAGCTTTTTCCCAACTATGTAGGGGTCGGCTTCCAGTCTAACCGGATTCAGCTGAGTACCAGTGCTTTACAAGAAGCGACTGCCTATCTGACCTCCTCAACCCAGTTACCCGGGCAACCCAATACTCCTTGGTTAGACTGGTGTCAGACTTACTGGCTAGCACTAAATTATATATGTCGGAGGCGCCATCAGGATGGCTGGCACTATCGTCCGACATCAGGTAGGGTAATCGAGCAAAGAGATAAATCAAACAAACTCAAAACTTTAACAAACTCAAAACTCAAACGTTTATTCAAATTAGCCAGAACAATAGACGTCCCCCAAAACGCCCGCCCTTCGCCACTTCCTATGTGTTTTGGCTTGGGGAGAAGAAGTGGCGGAACAAACTCCCCAGCAACACATCATGTCTGTCTGTCAGGTTAGAAGAACCTTTACATTTGAATCTACAACGGTACTACAACGCTAGGCAATAACACTAGGTACACTAGACGTGACGTAGGGTAGTAACGCCACGAACACTCAATGAAGACTCGACCAAGACTGAACTAAGACTGAACTAAGACTGCGCTCCGCGGACGCCGCGCTGACCGCCACGACTCCGCCAAGCGCGCCAAATTGTTGTTTCACCGAAAACGCCACCAGAGGGCGCGCTTGCGGCTCGTTCAGTGACCGTACTATTGACTATCTCCGACACGGCCATAACTGACATACACACGTCCTCGTGTGGCTACACATTGTACCTGGTGACAGAAGAAAACAAAACTGGAGTAACTTTTCAGCTCGGCCTACCTGACTACACGAGTAGGAATGACAAAATAATTTTAAACAAAATAGAAACGAAATATTTAGAAAGAATGCCACAATCTTAAAATCAATCGAAATCAGATCACACAATCTCGAATCAATGCACCATGTAAATGCTGACTGTCACTACTACGACAGACCTAAGTCAATCAGGAATCGATAGGCTCCAGTGCTTCTCACTGGGCGTGTCAAAGATGAAAAATGATCAGTCCTTCTCACTGATATGATTTAGAATGATCAGTCCTTCTGACTGATATGATTTAGAATGATCAGTCCTTCTGACTGATATGATTTAGAATGATCAGTCCTTCTCACTGATATGATTTAGAATGATCAGTCCTTCTGACTGATATGATTTAGAATGATCAGTCCTTCTGACTGATATGATTTAGAATGATCAGTCCTTCTGACTGATATGATTTAGAATGATCAGTCCTTCTGACTGATAAGTTGTCACAATGACGATATCTTTGACACAAGCATTCCAGTCCTTCTCACTGGAACACTCCTAGGGTCTACCCAAGGGATATCAGTCCTTCTCACTGATATGGTAAGGTAGGAATTGCATCTGAACAATAAACTTTGCAATGGAATTAGTAGCATTAACTTGAAATAAAATCAGCGAAATCAATTCGCACAAAATCAGTCACAATTATCAGTCAGATACAATTATCATGCGTGCACTAATTAGAGTTCGATGAAGTACCTTCGCATGGGTCATCGACCTCCAAATCAACAGCAACTAAATCTAATTCAGTTGGAATCTCAGCTTGGGGCATCCTTCTAATGCGATCATGGGCATACTCGTAGGTTCTATTAAGAGTTAAAGATTTCAAAACATAGCGATCGCCTTCAAGTAACTCAAGAATTTAAAATGGCCCTTTAAACTTAGGGTCAAGTTTAACTGGATTGCGCTCTTAATTTTTTTTTTTTTAAACTAGGTCACCAACTAGGACATCAACGAGACAGATTGCCTCTCAAGGTTATTAGTGTCTTACGACAATTAATCACAAAAATAAACCAAAAATGGATCGGTCTCACCGGGTTTCCACTCAACGTGCGTGACGATGCACACATCGCTATAGCGCGCAGTACAGCGACTTTCGCGAACGTGAAGCCACGGAGATGCACGAGCACCAACACTCCGACCTCACGATAACACACGACACGTTGGGCTCCTGGCAGCTGGCATGCTCCATTCAACGTCGTAATTTTCTCGCCGAATTGCACAATAACCACCGTCATTGTTGAAACATGAAAACAAAGACAAATTCGGTTAATTTTCTAACATACCTTCAATAACTAGCTTGACATTTAACAATGGAAACGATACCATTACCATAACCGTGGTTACCATACTTGTACCTTCGCTGAAATTCTTAATTCAAATTATCGACGTTCCATTTTTTTTTTTTTTGTTAGTGGGTAGACATTTATCTTCGCATGGCGAATTCGAAACGCATGTGGGCATTCGGATTGCATCCCACTTCTGATGTCGGAGGCGCCATCAGGATGGCTGGCACTATCGTCCGACATCAGGTAGGGTAATCGAGCAAAGAGATAAATCAAACAAACTCAAAACTTTAACAAACTCAAAACTCAAACGTTTATTCAAATTAGCCAGAACAATAGACGTCCCCCAAAACGCCCGCCCTTCGCCACTTCCTATGTGTTTTGGCTTGGGGAGAAGAAGTGGCGGAACAAACTCCCCAGCAACACATCATGTCTGTCTGTCAGGTTAGAAGAACCTTTACATTTGAATCTACAACGGTACTACAACGCTAGGCAATAACACTAGGTACACTAGACGTGACGTAGGGTAGTAACGCCACGAACACTCAATGAAGACTCGACCAAGACTGAACTAAGACTGAACTAAGACTGCGCTCCGCGGACGCCGCGCTGACCGCCACGACTCCGCCAAGCGCGCCAAATTGTTGTTTCACCGAAAACGCCACCAGAGGGCGCGCTTGCGGCTCGTTCAGTGACCGTACTATTGACTATCTCCGACATATATTTGTTCCCAACCTTAGCTTGTACCACGACAAACAACTTTTCAGCTTAAAATATTAGTACAGTTGACTAACTTACATTGTAGATGTAAGTCATACGTAGTACTTGTAAATCGCAGTGAAAACCAGGACCATAATACATCAAAAGTGCAAGCAAGTATACTGTTTACATCAGTTGACAGAATGTCGCGTGTGATAAGTTACTGCAAGTCACTTTCATACATGGTTTGCTTACTAAGCAACGTAAGTAAGAATAAGTTAAGTTTCTGCTTTCAACTGCTTTCTGGTTACAAGCGTTTAGCTTTGAAAATTGAGCTTTTAATGGGGAGTGATTAAATTTTTCTGTTTCAAATATAATTGTGCGTGTTTGGAGTTTATTTTCATTTATTTTATGTATGTACCTACCTTTTTTGGTACACTTTATACGAACTATTATTTCTGTATCATCCTTAAATCATTTTCTGCGTCTGGCTTCGGGCTTGCGTCAGTACCAACAGTACCTAACTTTTCAGTCATCCCCAGATTTTCACAAATAGGTACCGTCGACTGGCATTTACATATTTATATTACCCACACTTTCTAAAACCCTAGCAATAAAAATTACTATCGTCTAGCCTCACTCTTACAATTCTGTAGCCAGTTTAACACAAAGGCTGGGGAAGATTTACGCCGGTTCCTATATCTCATCCACACCTCTATTGGTTAAACTAACGTTCTGTGCCTCCGCCGATATTGGAGTACATTTCACAAGAGACCCTTTTATACCCTCCTGAACGTTCACAACTAAAATTGGTTTAAGAATTTTGGAAAGGATTTTATTGGAGTTGGAATATTTAAGAATTAATTCAGATGTTATTGACGTCTTTTCTCCTGTGAGAGAGTTTCTGTATGATAGAAGGCCTATGCCCTGTAATGGGATGATAAAAGGGCTAAAGATGATAGTAAAGTTATTAACCTTAGTGTATCACCTTCCTGCTTTTGACAATCAAGCTGTTTTCATCATTATCCAATATAGGCATTAGCTGCCTCTACTTGTGGATTTTCATTTTCTTGTTTAGACATATAGGTAGGTAGTACCTTACAAATAGGTCACATATCAATGTTCAAAGCTCCTTTTTAAGTGGTATTAGTAGTAATTATAATAAACAGTACTAAGCCACATAACTTCCAATATAACCTACACTGCTTATAATGCTTACAAAGACGCATACATCACAAACTAAGATGAGCTAACTAAGCCATCTGGTGTCTGTCGGTCATTACAATTCAAGCGATTCGTGCATCAGCTAAACGTCACGATACGCCAGTAAATTATTGATATTTCGAACTGAATGTAGTAAAGCGCTTTAGGCTGGATGTATTAATGTGTAAGGACTAATGTTTGATGCATGGTTGCTTGTAATGTGAATGGATATTATAGCTTTTTATTTGTTTTTGGACGATTTTAAAGGCTTAAGTGTAGTGTAAGGACAACATAAAAGACAGTTTCCTAAACACAACTGTTTACTACGAATTTTCACGTTTCATTTTCAAAGTGAGCAACGGTTTTAAGAAAAACGGACGTTTATATTGTCGGTGAAGATGAAATGTCGGTAAGAAAAAAAAGAAAAACTTACCTCAATGGAATGAAAAACCAATAAAAGCCATACTAAATTACACTTATCTAAGTACACAGTTCAAAGGTTTCCCATACTTATTAACTTATAAATTATTCACGAACCGATAAAGCTGTGTACTATAATTCAGATATAATTAGTTCACCTAATAACGAGACGCGATCCTAAATTGTGGGAGCAGACAGTTGTTTACCCAACCTAACCAGACAATTTCCGTAGCTGCGTGGCGTGGTAAGGTATACGATGTAGCGGGATGGAACAATAAAATAAGGTTTAAATTATTTTGAACAATAACAGAACATACAACATAAGGGGTGAATATTTTTAGGAATAGACGCAGAAGATTTATGTCCAGCAATAATGGTAGGAAATATGTTGAAAATCATTTTTTGTTATTGCAATGTGCCTTTTGACCAAATTTCTCCAAAGTCAGCTATTGCAGTTATATTCTGTAGATGGACTGTACCTACGATTGTAGAAAAGTATTCTTGAAGACACTGGTAAAATGACAGTGTTCGCAGGATTAATAGGACCATACTATTCTTTGAAGTAAAAAACTTACCAAGAATTTTATATCCGTCAAAGCTTATCACTTGTATTACACCAAGCGACTATGACTTGGTGGATTTGAGGCCGCAATTGACTAATCCTTGGCGGGTTTAGGCGGCATCCACCATTCATCATGGCTGACGACGGATTACGTACACCACACCACTTAAGTTTTGCTCGCAATGTGTTCGCGTGACGACTGTTTCACTGCTCAACTTGAAGGATTTTAGTACACATGTTTGATGTTCGTATAAGGCCTTAGGCGTAACTTGAAGTGACTGGATGTGGTATGTAGATGCTCTGGAATTGATGTAAAGATTAATGGCTTAGATGTGCTAGTATTTTAGTAAGTTCTGAATAATGTATGTCTTTTGAAGTGGGGGTTATGCTTTAATGTTTTGAAGGTGTTATATTTGAAAGTCTCAGTGATGTAGGTAACATCACTAAGAGCCTATCTTCAAAATATTTCATACATATTATCTTCATTGAAAACACATCAAAGAAACTATAATTCATGAATAACATACTTAAGCAACAAAACTTAAAATCGACCAAAAAAAAGTCCACACAGAGAATCTAGAAGAAAAACTTGTCATTGTACCAACTGATACAAGATAATGAATAGTCGGCTAAGCACTAGTAATGAGTATAACGACCGTCACTGATGCAGAAATCACGGCTCATCAGTCAACTGGTTCACCCGACAATTTCCTCCGACCAATAACAAGCACTCACTCAAGTAATTGTTTCTTTGAACTTCTTGGATCTATTGTGGTCTTTTTTTAGAAGAAAATTGGGTCCTGGAATAGTTTTAGTATCGTCTTCATCGTCAAAAATTGGTTCTTGTTTTTTATTTTAATATGTTATTGAATCTTTCTTCTTCTTTGCCTATTTATGTTGCTCATTATAAAACAATGGAAAATCAATCAAATCAATGGTGTCTCGCGTATAAATGTGCTCCAACATACAAAGGGTTAAAAATTTATGCTTGTATATGACATAATACAGATAGTTACAAGTACGCTAGAAGTTTTAACAGTTAGTGAAATCTATTCGAAATCAAATTATTCTAGAATCCTAAAATCGGAGCTCCAAACAAAAAGACCATTTAAATCTGGTATTTTCAGCGTCGGGAGTGCTAACAAATCACTAGTCGGTTGCGCGTTGCCCAAAGCAATAGAGCGAGCCATTCCGCTGACTCAAATTCCACGATTTGTATGGGTAGACATGTTACCGTCCCACTGTAGCCTTCGCTTTCATTTGCAGATCAACATTCAATAAAACAAACCTCGTGAATAGAGACGAATCGTATTCATATCGTCGTGCATTTTTCTTCTTATTTGTGATACAAACTGGTGGAATTATCCTCGCCAAAATTTTGCTTAAGTTAAAGCTATATGAGGCCTTTTGGAACAGTTTTAAATGTTTTGATTACTGTTCAGTATTTACTTTGAATTCGTTGCGTCGGAAAGATTTTGTAGCCTAGCAGGAGCCTAGTAGGAGCTAACTTTGTTCAGAATAAAATAACACTTTCTGTTGGTAAAAGAATTATGAGTAAACAGCGAATGTAATGGATTATGATACATAAATGATTATGTTTGTAAAGTACAAAAATATGTTATGAAAAGAATAATGCATACAGTTGTGATTTCACCAACCGTACTTTCTCCTTTTTGCTCCGAATCAACGTAAAAATCAGTCCCAAGATAACACTAATTGAATTTCTTTGTAAGCTCATTATCAACCTTCTCGGATTTAAGCTAAGTCTCTTTTCTATTACAATGAAAATTTCAAACCTGTTTCTTTACGCAATAAAGTGAACATTTTGAAACTAAGTGTAATTGAAAACAAACATTACAATTTTGCTGGGTCCCATAGTAGGTCCCGCATCTATGGGTTCCATAATGCCGGATAATGAGTAAGAGGACCCTGAATATTTGATTTAAACCCCGAATATATCCTTGGCATTGTTTTCTTAGAATTTATTCGAACTTCGTAAGGCGTAACCTATGTGATATTAGAGCTTGAAGTAATCCAATTGAATTTATAGCACTAAATAAACAATTTCACACAGTAGCATCGAGAATAGTAATCAGAATTTCGATTTCATTTAATATAAATAGATTTCCATAACATTGTTAATCACATCTATTGAATTCAACTTAATCATAAAGCTTTATGATTTAGTTTAATTTACATTATAATACTTGATAGTAGGATAGTTCATTAGAATTTTGAGTACTTACCTATCTGAATTAACACATAGCTGAATTGTCATCAATCATTACGCTTTGAAATAGGTAATTTAATGATTTTGCAATAAATTAATCAATTCCTCATCCTCATGCGTTGCAATATCAGACATATTAGCCATTCTATTAGAAACAAAATGTTATCGAAATAAATCCTTAAGGTGCTCCCCAGATTTTTTTGTGGGCTGATAGAATTTGGCACATATCCGATAAAAAAACAGGTAATAGTTGTACTTTCAAAAATGTAGGCACGATTCTCTATTTCAAACAGAAAAAACGAAACCCACCATATCAAATGCCTTCGTTAGTTCCACTATCAACAAAACTCCAGATGGACGTCAAAAAAAGATGCGGGCCTTTGTCCATTGTGTTCAAAAGTAGGACATGTCCGGGAGGACTCCTAACGGATGCAGACCCTACGGTCATGGAACCTGTCTCCATCATAACAATTACCGTAACGCTCGGGTTGCTATTCTCCTACTAAAGGCTTGCATTAACGCCTAGTAATTAGTTTACCTGATAATTGTAGGGATTATGAGTTGAGACGGGATTAACCGGTAGTGTTTTGCTTGTCTTGATAGCTGTTGTATCTTTTGTGATGGTTTGAAATTCGATGTTGAGTTGAAAATTCGTAATCAATTACTTAGGGTTCATACGAGTTCGCTTTAGAATTATAGTATGTTGCCATTTCAGATTGTAGTTGTAGGAATGTGCATCCTGTCGAGTAATTTAATGAAAATTTTGGGAATAAATAGCAAAAGTCATGTCTAAAGCAATCTTACCAATAAAAAAACGTTAATAGAAATGGTGTCATTCTCACACATCCCTATCCATAGAAAACAAATGACGAGCTTTTACCATACCTTTCAAAGTTCATTATCCCCTAATATGCTCCCCACTTTATAGCTTTAAAATACCTATCGATGGCAAAGCAAAAGTTAAAAATATCGATGCTAATGCAGCCGGCTTTCCGTTCTTCAGTAAAAGCGTCCATAAGTGCCCCTCGTATCATTAGCGCTTATCTACAGACATCTAGCATCATCTTTTTGGGCTCATGCCAATAATCTGACTTCTGTTAAAGGAAGATCGTTTTTAAAATCTAGTGCAGCTGTTAGTTTTTTAAGCTGAAGTTCGATTTTAGAGACTGGTGGTGAAGAGTAAAATTCAATTTGTGTTTCACATGACGACTTCTTTATTCATATAAAGCATTCTATGCCTTTAGACTAGAAAGTGTGTATTTGACAATGCATTCATTCTGTATGCCAGTTAGCCATGTGTGTAAGAAAATCGAACTGTATTATTCAGTTTTGGGTAGAGAAAAAAAACATCGTAATTTCAGATTTTAGACACCTAGATCAACCAGTCAATCATTTGTTTTTGTAACTGTTACTGAAAATTATTTTTTACGCCTACGGACTGACGTTTAATCTCAGCCTTAATGTCAGAGTTTTTGCCAATTATCCTGACAGCGTTTGACATGGATTGTAATTAAGTATTAATTACGCAGGTAATTATTTGAATGCCTCTCATGTCTAAGTAGGAGACTTCGTGACAGCACATTAATGCTGGTCCATTTAAAGGCTGGCTCACTAATTGCATCACAGCTGTGTATTAAGCACAATATAGCGGCCTAATTATACCGAGGGTTCCCATTCACCCACACTCCCTTCCTGTTTACCCAAATCTTTTGATCAAAGTGATAAGGAATTAGAAAGCCGAAGTTCATCAGTGTCCTGGCCTTCAACCCTCATTTGTAGCTGATGGAATGCTTCCTAAAATCAAAAGGTTTACAACGAATTTTTTGAGGGAAGTTCAATTAGATTTGTGCCCACCATCTCGTCTCTTACCGTTAATTTCGCTTTCCGTTCTTGAATTTTTACCTTCGTTAAATTGACCTCAATTTGTGTAGACCCACACTTACGCGTTCTGAGAAACGAAATCTTCTCGAAAGTATCAAATGTTTTTTTGAAGGCTCCTTGTTACTTAGGGAGATAAATGGACCGATGCTGCTGATTTATCCGTGAAATTATTGTTTCTGAAGATTTCTGATCTTCCTTGGCATCATTCATAATTCTTTAACAAATTCTGTGCGAAAAATTGCCGACATTCAATTATGTAGGTACCCGGCTTGTGATTGATGGAGCTGCCATCATGTCCGCGAACGAGAACTGAACTTTGTACATCGATCATTGGTTGTTCTATCCCAAACAGGTTTTATTATGTTCATGTTTTTCAGCATAATGAACTTGAGCTGAAAAAGCTGGCTTGAATTGAGCCGTCGCGTCGGTGTCGTCGTTAAAGTAGACTTCTTGTTATAATGAGTCATCGCTTTACTTTAAACTGTTAATTACTTAGGAAATTATATCATCCACGATATATTTTCAACGGCTAAATTATAATTGACAGGCGATTTATCATTTATTTCATTAGTGGCACCATTATCCTTATCAAAAAATGTTGTATTTCGAAGACAATGTATTCCTAATAATAGTATCCTGAAATAGACCAGTTTGATGAATGAAAACGATTGGCGTTTGATAGGCGTAGCTGATATTCAAAATGTCAAAGCGAAGTATTTCAGTTATTGATCTGGTCCTGATAAATATTCATGGGGCTATGGATATGTCTTTGGGTCAATCAGAGTTGATTTCAAGCGTTTATATTGCTATTTCAATTACTACGAAGTTTGATATCCTTTTAGTGGCATTCTATTTTTGGAGTTTTAGATTTATGCAAAAGGTTGTTTTATGTATTTTTCGTAGAAAGATAGGTAGTATAAATGTAGCTTGTATATTACATTTCAAAACTGTTACCATTTCTAAAATCTCGTATTTTCAACAGTTAAAACTCAGTTGTTTCAAAAACAAAACACACGAGCTTTGAATCTGGTGCAATCACAAACATTTCAATATTTCCGAAACCTTCAAAGCTCAATGGACCGTAAAAATTCGTTATATTGGAAAAAATATCAATTTTAAACCAAAGTCTACTGTTATGAAGATTCTATCGAAATATTCTTATAGCTTAATCTGCATGTGTTTTCAATTGCAGACCCTGATGTTAATTAAAGTATTGTCTTTTTCTCATAGATCTCCAATAATGTATAGCTATAGTATGTTTCGCGGCATTTCAATAATGAATCCTTATCCTATCAAATTCTTGTAGACGATAACCCTGGGCCTACATTTGTTTGTTTGGCCAAAACTCAAGTACTTACAAACAACGTTGTCCCAAGGAATGGTCCATGGCATTTGCAGTGAAAGGTTCCCCTTGAAGAAAAAGGAAAACTGAAAGGTTTTTTGTACTCCCCGCTTGGAGACAAAAAAGATCTGTCCAAACAAAATTCATTAAGCAAACAAAACCTCCAGTTTCTGTGTATTCAAATACAACAAAGACAAGGTTATGTCAAGGTTCCATTGTGCTATATGCATCGTGCCAAGGCCAAGCCAGGCCACTTGGAGAGCTCTCTGCACGACCGGGACATAGTCGCGAATTAGGCGTGTTGAACCACTTGGACTAATTTTGAAGAAGAACTTGCTATTGTAATGGAATTGTGTGTTTTAGGTAAATGGAGGGAAAATAGACAAAAATTATGTTCGCACGGATTGACACTTAAAAATAGTTGACACTTATAAAGAATTGCGGGGTCGGTTTTAGTCAGTTGCAGCATGATACTCGGAACTTAAAACAAATGATAAACTAATACACATGTATAGTGTGTGATATGCAGCTCTGTGTTGGAACCGCGTACGTGATAATCTGTGGTCATTCCAATCACTCAGCAGTATCATCGTTCCATTTGGCAGATGAATCAAAAAACCACATCGTGTTTATCCCGCTGTGGCTTGAACCTGACCTCTCAAACGACAGAAATTTAAAAAGACCTTTTGCATCGAAACATTTACGTTCTATTTTATGCAGCCCCAAGAAGGATCTTTCACTATCACTCGCATTCCCCATCTGTTTCCGATCCCGTGGGAACTACATCACGCACCCGGATAAAAACTGGCCTATAACCTTCTCAGCTACATGGTTATCTATCATTGTTTTGTCTTCGTTGCTGGTTATTGAGATTAGCGCATTCAAGCAAACAAACATCAATATAATAAGGATCACTTCAAAATATATTATTACCATTATAGTATAACATCCACTAAACTATGTATTATGTTCAGCGATATAATCAAACTTAAGTCAGAAAGGTCACAGCAATTTTGTTAACATTTCGATAAATATACTACGTTGAAATTAATACACAAATGGGCAAAGAAATAGCTCAGCTTTTGACGCAAATTACCTTTGAATTAGCTTTCCTTTTAATACCGGCATTATACAGTTTCTAACCTACTTTTTCTTGCTGGTATTACTCGATTGAAATGTAAATATTATTGACATTATAACTCATAATTATTATAACTTAGGCTTCGTGACTCGAAAGTCGTTAAGTTTTCTTTCAAATGCGTCTTGTTTTATTCGCAATACAAATTCGTTTTGATTGAAGTTTCTGAGTGCAAAATTGAAAAGGTTCATTAATTGGATTGGTCGAGTTTGGTTGTTTCATTTTGGTTCAGTAATTTCAATGGTGACTAATGATTTATTATGAATTAGAAAGTTTTTATTTCGCTGCAGATATTTGACCTAAAATAAAAGAGTTAATACATACTCTGGTTAACATGATGATAGCATTTATCGCAGTCACATTAAAATGAATGGATGACGATGTATTTTATCGCTATAATTTTTATGTAAAACACTCAAACGAGCCGTGGAAGTTGATTTTAAATTCATTCTATAGGAGTTCAGCGAACAAAACTTTCTCAAGAGAACCCCTATTTACCTATCTCAACAAAAACCGGTGTTGTTAAATTAATAGTGACTTTACAAATGAGAATAATTTTTCGTATTTCCGACGGAGTTTCATAAACATAATTAAAAAACCATTCCAAAGGCTTCCGAAGCGTCCACAAGACAATGAGAACTAGATAAAGTTATGGTAAACTTCGAGGAGTAATATAAACTTCATCCAGCCTGAGTATACGGAATCAAGGAAAAATGGCGAAAAAAGAAAAAATATTTCTCCCATAATAAGTGTCTTGATATTTTCCTTTGAACGTTTTAAAGCAATTTAGGAGAACGGTGAAGCCAATGTTATGAAATAACGCTTTCGGCTTGTTTTCTAAATAAAGCTGTTTATTGAATCGTTTTTAGAGTACTCGGGTATAATAAAGTAAATTCAGGAGTTTTTGGCGAGAATTTTTGGGGAAAATATATTTTTTACATAAAGCTTACGTGACGAGATTAATCCACTGCTCGATCCTATTTTCTGTGTGGCTTGCTAACAGGTAGGAATAATGGCTTGACCTCACTGCATTAATACCTACTGAAAATTTAATATTTCTGCACATAAAATATTTAACTTCCGCGCATCATTGAATCCCCATTTACCAATAACACATTACCGGCTAAGTAAATAACCAGCAGTAATACTTGAAATAAAAAAGCTCATTTAATGGCGCATTACACTTACTTCCAGTTTAACGGGAACCCGCAGTAATCTACCAAATAACTTTTATTACTCAGGTAAAGCCAATTTTCCAATATGGCGGCCTAAACTAAGCGGTTTACATTTTTTCTTTTACGAGTTTAGATATCGAACACATTTCTGCGATAGTCAATTTCGAATTTAGAGCACATTCGATATTTGAAAAAGCCTACGAGCTTGCGTTGTTTGGCGGTCGGCCAAGATCGGCGAGGGCATAACGTTAGGTGGTTAGTAGTGCTGCCAGTTACAATGCTGCTAATTTCGGGATTAGAGAGCAAAAGAGGTTCCGTAGCTTTTGAGCCAGTATTTAGCGCTTATCGAAAAGAAGGTTTGAAATGTATTTCAAGCCAGCTTTTGAACTAAGCTTTAGCTTCTGTGTATATTGAAGATTTTGATGTTTCTGTGGAACTAAGCTTTATGAACGCTCAGGGTAAAATCATTTTTGATGTAAATAAAACCTAAATGGCTTAGATATTTTATAGCACATCATAACAATAGTTATTTCTCGTCACGGCACCGTCGCACACAGTTGCATGTTTAATACGAACAATTGCGCCTGTTTCAATAACTTCAAATACATTTGCAGAGCACTCCTGAGTACTTGTATTCCTGGTAACTGGTATTAGAAACTAAACATATATTGAACGTTCTCATTTTACTATTCTGTATAGTTCCAGTAAGTACATGCGATGTTGTTTGTATGTGTGCGTGCCTTTCTTTGTGTGTGTGTGCCTTTGTCGTGTCGCGTTTGTACCACGACTTGTAATGAAGCCTTGTAAGTGGCTTCGGTATGTTACAGAGTAACTGATTTGTGTATAACATAATTGGGACACTAAAGATTTTTGTTTTTATCGCATTATCTCTTTAATTTGGTTACCGACAATACCGGGCGAAGACTAACCATATGTACATAGTGGCTATTTATTAGAACACTGTGTGTTCAAACACGGAGGTTTTCTTGTTGTTACGTTGCATTACCGTGGATAGACTTCAAGTAGATTTGATAAGTAGAGTAGATTTTTGACGACCTCGATGGCGCAATGGTCACCATGCCGGACTGCCGGACCTGAGGTCCCGGGTTCGATTCCCGGTTCGGTCAACATTTGTGTGATGAGCATGCTTGTTGGCCGTGGTCTGGGTGTTACAATATGTATTCATAAATATGTATATATGTAACTATATATATGTAGTTTATCAGTTGTGTTAGCACCCATAACACAAGTTAATTAATAACTTATCATGGGGCTAACCAACCGTGTGTGAAAAGGTGTCACGACATATTATATTATATTATTATATTATATAGATATTATATGGTAAACATCAGCATAAGCTTAATACTTATGCACTTGTATTATCACGTAGAGCAAATCCCTCATTGAAATTAATACCTAGGTACTACTACGACTAGGTAGATACGATCTACGGATATTAACATTTGAATATTGCATAATTATGCTATTCGTTTTTAGAAACAGTCTGATCACAGGATACATAGTATATCCTGAGGCTATGAATAGCGTATCTAATGATGTATTGTAGTATTTTTTGTATTGTAGATTTTTTTTTGCTTATTTGCTATGCCTAATATGCTTTTACTTCCTACAAACTGTGGCTTATAAAATAACACAAAAATAGTTCAAATAGCGAATACTACCTACATAAATACCTATTTATACAGTTTTTTCTAAATTTATTTCATATTTTTTCAACATATTTTTTTCAAAATTTTTAATCAAAGCAGCACAATCTTCCAAAATATGCCTTGAATGCGTTGATTAAAAATATTTTCACACGTTTTCATTTCCTAACCTTACCGAAGTGTTCGTAACGTTTAATCTCAGATAATTGGCGTCTGGGTACTCCCTAAGGCACAATTTATTCGACAATCAGTGTTTCTGTAGCGTTTCGTTTCTCTTCTCATTTTCTTCGGAACAAATGACTGGAGCTCCTCAAAAGGCAATCTAGTCAAACCGTTGTATTAAGTGGGTTTTATCTTTTTATGGATTTGTTGAGATAATTAATTTTTGTGGGTATTTTACTGTCAGTAAAATTGTATTAATCGGGGATTTTATTAGTTTTTAATTGTTCAATAATTTTAACTATTTATTATTCTGAAATCAGAACCTCTGCTTCTTCTTCTTCTTTCGTGTCGATGACATGTCTTATAGTGAGACTACACTTTGTCAGCCCAATATGCCGCCACAGCGAGAGCACGGCCGGATGCGCTCTGCTAAGAACCAGATTTTAAACGCGACGTTATTTTGTTCTACTAGGAAAAGACAAATGACGATCGCTTCTATTATACAAACTTCGACTCAGTCGCCACATCTCTTCAAAACATCCGCATTCCTTTGCCTATCCCTCCCTCTCCTACCTATCTCTAAACTCCCTTCCCTATCCTTTAAACCCATCCTTTAAATTACTCCAAGTAAGAGAAACGTGTTTCAATCATTAGAATTTAAACTATCCGGCTAGCCACCTTAATCTTTTCATTTAGGACACATATGGACGAGAGTGGACCGGGAAATAACATTTCAACTCGTGCTTAGGATTAGTTTGAATAAGGATAGGATTCCACCAAAATGGAGACGAGTAAAGCGAAGCGGAGATGTTTTTAAATAACCAATAGAATTTCTCCTCTTACTGCGGGTTTAATATCTATTGTTTTGCGATTACAAATTAAAACTTTCCAAAATTTGTAAAGATAGTTAATGTCAATATTCAATCTCTAATCGCGAAACAACGGATAGATCGATTTTAGAAATCCACTGAAAAGGATGCCACCGAGTGGGCAGAGATGAAATATTTCAATCGTCATCGTCGTTGTCACAGCTGAAAGACGTCCACTGCAGGACATAGGCCCTCAAGCCGGAATGATTTGCCCATACTCACTTTGCTGGGCATGCCTATTGGTGACCGCATTTAAATAACGAAATTCTATTGGTTGTTTAAAGAATATCTTCGCTCTGCTCTGCTGTGGAATCCGCCCCTAAGAGATTAGCGGCATATGAATGTTCGAAGCGTTCGGTTCAGAGATATTATGTTCTAGTTAATTGAGTTTCAATTTGAATGTGCTTCTGGAATTGATGTGTTCAGATCTTCGTTTGTTTGCTTAAATTGGGGTGCTTCTGTCGGCGAGTATGCAATTTTGTACTCGAATAACGAAAATAAGGTTATATTTTGTGTATCATCGTCTACTCCGTAAGTATCTATTGGCCTTTTAATCATAATATAATGTAATCAATATTATAAATATCTTATTATTAAATGAAATAGCTGGACATTTAAGATAAATTAGCAATCTATGTAATTTATGTCTTGGCCATTTACTAATTAATTTTATCCCTATTTCATACCTGACGAAGCTTAATCCACATTTTAATCTCAGTATTTACAGAATATAAGTCTGCTTTCAGACCAAAATGTGAGTTACCTTCTCCTAGTTTTTCGTGAATATTGCAAGAAATAAAAACAAATACAATTTATTAAAATAATTATTGAGAAAATGGGTGAAATATTATAATAAAAATATAATTGAGGAAACATACAAGGAAGATACTTACCTATTTTTTTATAACAGAAGGCAACATTACTGCCATTTAAAAGGAACAGATCCAAACTTATACAGAAAACACATAACAGATTAGCTATAAAACTTAAATAAAATAATCCAGACAACCATTAAACATTTCACCCAATACCGAACAATCTAGCAACTTCCATTGGTACGCGCACGACCCAAAACTTGGTAGGATTACATTTTGACACCGTTCGCTCCAGTACACTGGAGTAATAAATTTGATTTCGACAAATGTGGCTTTCGATGTCGCCTTGACCGCTACCTTCCCATATATTGGATTACCCTCGGAATGTACGTAAATAAATATTTCAGTTATTCATGTGTGATTTGGAATTTTGGGTTTATCCTTATTTGAGATTAAAGCTGGTTGATTTGATGTTTGACTTGGTTTAAGTTGACAAAAGGCTCGAATTTAGGGTAGAAATATTAAACAGTGTAATTTCGTCAAGTTAAGCAACAAGAAGCGTTGCTAGAGTATCAAGGCGGGTATATTAATTTTGCCTTTTATTATCATAGGCTTCAAGTTAAATAATACCCAACACAATCGTATTTATCCTTACTTGAAAAAGAGGTACCTCTTTATACCATTTTTTGTTTATTTACCCAAGGTTTTTCTGTATAAATAGCCCGTAACTTTTTCAGTAGTTCAAAACAACATTACCGTTTAAAAAGTTAAGGCCGTATAACTGTCGTCATTCTATTACTCATATCATATTAAACTCGGTTGTCGGCTTGTCAGAACTCACGAAGATGGATCTCATACTTGCACGCGTTAGGCTCCACCTTTTCTTTGATTATGGACTGTTCTTATATAATTTTATACTATTACTACCATTCACATGTTTCCTAAAAAACGAATTCAAGCAATTTGATGGAGGTATTCAGTGTTCATTCATTGTTGTGTGTCATTTTGTTCAACAAACATCCACAACCAGGAACGATACTTTCCTACCGCAATAGTTTAAACATCAGGTCATATTTTTTACGCTTCAATGTTCTGTATCTCTACTTACCATGTAAAATTGTATTGTATGTAAAAAAGACATGACTCGTGGTACTGTGTGATACCCTTTAGTCGTGGATCGCAATTCGAACATGAGGATGTAAGGAAGAAGTTTCATCGCGAGTTCAAACTAAGACGTTTTGTACACGCTTAGCTCTTTTCAAATTGTTGAAAGAAGCAGTTAAGAGTATCAACAGTTGGTTTTTTGTCTTCAGTTACAGTCCTGTATCACACCTACACATATTTGCTTCGTCACGTTTAATTTTTTTTTACTACGCGTATTTTTTTATTTTAATTATGGGTATTGTATTTGGAATTTCATTATTCAGAAGTATAATTCCAAAAATCAATGACTACCTATAAAAAATGTGACATTCATTTCTGTTGCAGTACTAATTGGCACTTTTTCACAATGGATCGGAAATGACGCATGGTATTCATATAATGGTGCTTACTAGTTTATCCACATATCTAATTAATTTTTTTTAAATATTTTATTTTAGATTGTTGCTTTTTTTTCAAGCTTTTCTTTGACTTTCGTTTCCTACACTATTAAAGTTAACTTAACCATTATTATTATAGCCTACACTAGATAATTTTAGCCATACTCTGTTACATTATGTACGTTCCAATGAATAATAAGGAATGAAAACTCTTTTCACATTTATTACAAACCCAATATGCTTAACTTTTCATCAAACAAATCTTTAATTTGTTCATGACCTCCTAGCTACCACAGCTCATTCCTCGCTCATCTCTCAACCACACCAGTAGGTACCTACATATTATTAGATACATAGGCACATACATAGGTACCTACTACATATTAGATACATACACATACATACCTACATATTAGGTACGTACATATCATCATGTCGTCGGCGTGCCAGCTATAAATTTCACGAAACCTACAAATATGGAGATTCCTGTTATTATTCAAATTGTTTCGATTATAAACGCAGCTGTTATCTCTTATGATGGAATTTGGGCTTTAAATCGTAAACTGGAAGCTTGAGATTTAATTGGGAGATTAAATTTTCTTTCCTTACGATCTAAAACATTCTATAGCGGGACTGGATTGACGTGTATACTTTTAAGTGAAGCCTATGTAGTTATTTTTGCGTAAAACATAGGTTCATCCATTTTAGTAGTCGTGTTGTGTTACTATGTTTCAGAATAGCTGGGTTCTTACCGACGGAAAACAGGTAATGCCTTTGCTTTATACATTTAAAACAACAGCCATCAACTTAACATCGACTATTTGTTTACTTTATCGAAAACAATATCTGGTAAGTATAATTTTAGACTACCCCGGAAATTAAATCAAAACGAAAATATTTTGAATTCTCGAAATAATGTACATTCATTATTTCTTATTCCTTCGGGAAGTTTCTACTGGTAGCAACCCGATGTCAATCAATTTGACATCAGTAATCGTGCGTAGGAAGACAATATTAATATTATTTTGTAAGGCAGTGTAATAAGCATTTTGGACTCAAATGAACCGAGCTTAATAATATTAATAAGGGGTGGAGAATGAAATTTCCATGACAGCTACATAGCAGTAATAGCACCTTGTACATATTTTATGATATGAATCTGAATGGTGTTAATTTATATGCTTTCACCGTGAAACGGCTGAACCTTTGTACTATAGTTTAACCATTTAGTCCTTTTTTGTGAAGGGAAATCATCAAATGACCCTGGCTGTGGTTGCAGGAGAGGAAATGTAGACTTTTATTGACTAAAGTCCATCTTTTTCCTTCTGAAGCCCTTTGAGTACCAGGGCCACGGTAACTCTTTCGAACGATCCCGCAGTCACTGCAGGCATCAACCTTGCAAAAGAATTTGATTTCCGTGCGAAGTGTACGAAACTCAGAAAACAGCTAAAATTTCGAAGTAAATAATGCTACTACTACACACGACACTAGTCAATCAGGGCAGGACAGGGCGTATTGGCTGAATATCAAAAGGACTAACAATAAACGTCTCAAAGGACCAAATTTATTAAACGGTGTTTTGAAATCGGTCTTTATGAACGCATTAATTTTATTATTTGTTTGATGTCCTCAACGCGTGCGAATTATTTTCATTCATATTTTAATACGACATCCCCAATTTTATTTGGCACGGTAGGTAGGTAAATTTATTCATCCGTATTTGATATAGATTTAACGAAGTGTCTGTATGATATTTAAAAAGCAATTACTCTATATGCCAACGTTAGATCAGGCACAGAAGCCGAAAAGCAAAATTTTTAATTTGGAGCTCCGTAAATAACTTACCCTCTATAAATTTTTGGTCTTTTGATCTTGAATGGAATTCGTTAGACTTAGCATTTTTATTTATTTTTAACTTTGAATTAACTTATGAAAGCCGACATCTATTTGAAGAGTGTTTTTCGTAAACGAGAATGATTTCTGAAATATTTGACATAATTTATAAATCTTGAGTAAAATAACACAAAACTGTATTTTATACAGCATATTAACACTGAAAATGAAACGACCAAAATATGGTAGAAAAAGAGACCAAGTTTTTGTCACAGATCCAGTGTTTTTTCGTTTTAACCCTCGTCGGTCGCTGAGCGCTTTCAAAAAGCCAGGCTTTGTTGATAAAAGCCCGCATGGCACAATTTTGTTTATTAAAACTTGTAATGTTACTGATATCGCACTGCGGGTAAATTGATCAAAAATAAATAATTATTTCTTAGAAGAATGTTTACGTGACAATAACAATTATACCAATGAAAGTTTTACATCTAAATAGCTGCTTGCAAAAGCATATTAATGCTTACGCATAATTAGCTCGGTAAACTATTTATGAATAATAAAACATTAATATACTATTCATATTTTGAAATTCTAGAGTGACCAATGAACTGGCTGAATAATGAATTATTCAATGGTCATTTTATTATAACAAATAACACTTTGTAACTGATTCTATTCGAAATTGACGCATCGGCTTGCAAAAATGCCACAAAATATTATGTTTTGAAAAAGGAATAGTGATACAAGGAGATCGTAACAAGAACTTATTAGTTCCAAATTTAAAAAAAGAGTTCATTGACAGACTCAACAGATAATCAAAGATTTAAAACACTAAACTTTGACAGTGTTCTTAAAAAAAAAAGTTAAGACGCGCAAGAGCTCAAAGAAAATTAGGAGCGGCCATGAAAAGATCTGTAAATCGTTGGCCTTTACATCTAAACGAGCGATTTACTCGGAAGAGTGGGCAATAAAATCACAAGAAAATCTCGTCAGTCTTATTAAAGGGACCCCTCTTGGTCATTACTCTGTTTTGGCGGAAAATTAAATGACTTTGATATCTTTTTGTACAGAACGTTTCGGACTTGTTTTATGACAACAGCTGTATGGTTTGATAAAAGTCAGGTTTTTAATGTGCACCCATTTCTTTTATTGCATTTTTTGGCAAAAAATTCGGACATGAAAATCTCAGTGTGTCATCTTTCATCCGACTTTTCTTTTTGGATTTGATAGTTTTGATATTGAAAATAAATTGATAAAATTACTTAAAAGTGTTTAAAAGTTATATTTATATTATACATAATAAAATACCTAAACATAACAACAATACACACACAATAAATTTTTCAGCAATTTCACTAATCATTTTCCTTCAGGAAACTTAAATTAGGCCATCGCAAGCAAAACAAGCATAACTACTGTTATTCAAACGTATAATACAACTGTGCACTATTTTTCTTCCACAGCAAAAAGTCGAGACTATCCGCAACAAGAAACATGTCTGTGTCTGATAAATGTTAGCCAGTAATTAATGAAACTCTTCCCGTTAAGAGATTTCGTGTTATTTCTTAATAAACCTTGAACATCTGTCTGATTTATTGTATATCTGTGCCTATAAGTGGACTGTTTGAGAAAAACTGAGAACTCTAAGTTATGGCAGACTTTTATTTTCGACTGTCAAAAGAGTTTAGTTTTTTTAGTCCTTTGTATCTCTCGGTAAAAAGTGTAAGTGTGATAGTATCAGTAGATGTAGAAAGTATTTTTTTTTATCATTTAAAACCGTTGACGTTGTTATAAATAAATTGATCATGTAACATCAACTTTTGTCCAAAAAATATGTAGGTACCTACCTACAGTAACTGTTTTTTTCACAATGTGTTATTAAATTGAGATTAAAAACAACATTCTTCCGACCATGTATATCTTTATATGACATAACATTCCAAAGACACAAAATACAAGCCTCCTCCTAAAAATAACAAATGACGGTGCGAAGCTTAGATTTTATTCCTTGAACGTAAAGAAAAAAGTTGATACGTTTCACTCTGAATCCTCTCAGTCATTTGACACGCAATTTTATGGCCCCGTATCAATAAAACGAATTCATAAACGTTCGTTTTGTATTGTTGTATATCGCTACAAGAACCATTTGTTACGTTGTATTTCTTGAAATAAAAATACGAGTACACGGTTATTTTATTGAATGTTTGTAATACTGGTGTAAATGTGAATATTTTGTTGTAATGTTTTGGAAATATTAAAAGATTTTCTCTAATACTTCAACAGTTACGTAATAATAATTGTAATTTTTCACCCAGTGTTTATTTAGTGGAAGTCAGATTATTACCCTGTCGTGTCTGGTTAGAGTTCGTTCTGAAATTCTATTCAGGCAAAGAAATGAGACGAAGTAAATACTTCTCGTCAAAACGTACCAACATACATGCTAATTACCTAGGTTGGCGTTTTTTAAAGTAAGTAAGAAGTTAAATGCAGTAAATTATATTATTTCTTTAACAATACTGTAAAACCATACATTCCTTCATCTCTACACTAACTGCCACTACATACACTATCGTGCCGACAAAATGTACAAAGACAAAGTCAACACAAAATCACAAATGGCAGTCTCATGTTCCTTAATTTCCGAACATTTTCACAAAGCCGACGACAGTCGATCACGATGATGACTTGCAGACGTGGTCAGGAATTCTGCACGCAGCATCATTTGACCAATCGAAGGTAAAATAGCTTCTGACCTATTTAGTTTATTGTGGGTATAGTAGATAGATTTTTGTTTTGAGTGCTAAATTGACTGTTTGTAAGGAAAACTCGGTATGGTAGCTGATTGGTATATTTAGGTTATAAGTTTCAGCTGAATATTGGGAAGTTATTTGATTAGGTTATATTAATAATTATTAATACATAGTTGCGACTCTAATGATGTACGTAATAATTGCATTATTACATTGAAAATGAAGTAATACGAACTAAGCCGATTTAATGGCATAAATAACATGAGTTTCTAAAATTACTAAACATAATTAAAAGCTGCGCTATAGAAGTGTAATTTAAATTAAATGCAAATAATTTAATAGGTAGGATTTATGCCTGTCTGACCACTATCAATAATGATTCTACATGAATTGCTGAAAACATAAAAGATAATGTTGCTTTTCGATTTTTCCATAGACACATCACTAAAACTATCCCAATCCGTATCGAATAAATATGATATTTCTTCTTATTTATATCTTAACCTATAATATCAAAAAGATCCGAATCAAGCGATAACTTCTCACTCAAGCCAATTCACTCCAATCATTCCGGAATTCCGTCCGTATCGTCCGGACTCGTCCGAACTCGTCCGTAACTCGTCCGTAAATTGGTTTACGTATTTTCCGGAGCGTTTTCATTAATCACGCATTTGGTACAGTTCCGAATATAATTGGCTCCGCTTTATCATTGGAACACCTGTTACTGCGAATGCAAATGTAATTATTTTTACAAATATAATATTTTAATGTGCAATTGGAAAATCATTTCTTTGAGATATGTTAATTTGTGCGCTTCGTCAGTTTTTGTTATTATTGTGCTTTTCAATTGTTAATTGAGTGTGGTAACGTTTCGCAGAATAAATGGCTTGTGAACGTAGGTACCTACGGATGAAATATCAACAGTCATTTTGACACTTTCAGATCAAGTAAGCATACAATTATTATCATACGTTTCATGTGCGAATTTGTGCCCCGACTGGGTTAGGTACAATATAATCATAATGAAATATTTCAGTAAGATTAACGTTAGTTTTCAATTTTAAATATCCTTGTTTATACCAGCCATTGCGTCTGCGCTGGAATTTTGAATAGTTGTTTCCGTTTACATTACCCAACTACAGCAACAGTGGTCGCAAGTCCTACATACCAAAGTCGGAAGCCAAACCAGCCAGACATAAAGGGTGTAATCACGAAATTCCCAAAGATAAAGCACAGCAGAACTAGCTAGTTCGTATAAATCCCGGACAATGCACGGTATTACTGGAGCGGACAATCATGCAAGATTAATCGTGTAAAACGCTGTGCGTCCTAAATGCGGAAGAAGGAAAAATAGTGGAGATGCCGTAAGGAAGGTAGGTCAGGCCTTCTTGTAGGTCGAGCATCGTACGGTAGGCAGGATCAGTTACTATAAGTAGCGAGACGTTCGGATTCCTTGTCAATTCAAAACCAACCTGTCAAAGATTGCTCTTGATTGATAGGTAATTTGATTTTGAAAATAATAGGCAGGTTCCATAGAAGGCATGCCAGGGCGGAGCTTGTAACGTACCTCGTATTTGAACACTCATTTTGGCGCGCAACTTCTTACGAGATTTAGGTGTCATGACATCTCCACTAGTCATTTTGTTCTCCGTGCTCCTAAATCACTGCTCACATGTGTGTGTGCTGTTTGTGTGTGGTTCGACATGTAAACTTATTGGGCTAGCCTGTTGGAAGCTGTCAAATCATTTATCGTATGAACGTTGAGGCGGGCTTGTTTATAGTGACGCTGATAAGTGGACTCCTGTCGAGGATGGGTTATTAGCATTATTGGTGGCCTGATGAAGTTGGTTATCGTGTTCGTGGATGAGTGACAGTTGAATGTGCTCGTTGTTTGAAAATATTGTCTACAGTCAATGTGTTTAGTCGTCACATTATTATACTCCAAAGGATCAGCTGTAGTCTACTGTTTTTGTAAAAATACGTTTACAGCTTTTCATAACCTTTTCAAAAGTATTTCTTGATCTGTCTGCTGGTAAATACTCTCGTTAGCTAAAGTTACTGATAGAAGTTACAAGTATCGCTGGACCATTACAGAAGTGCTTGTCAAGTTTCTGTTCACTTTCAGGTTTGTAAACTATTTCAATAAACTCTTGATGTAATTTCATTCAATTAATATTGCTAACTTTGTCTCGCAGAGTTACATGCATTGAAGAGATGAAGATTATTCAGTAGGTACATAAATAGTTTTAACATTAAAAGTAGCAAATATTTACAAAATGTATAACTTGGGTAGCTTACAGCATGTCGATTCTATAAAATATCACAACTCACTTCGACATCACTCTCACTTCGACTTCGATCTAAAGGTAGAATTCCGTGGACGCGACAATAGTCAACCTATGAAAATGTATGGCACCGTTGCCGAGGCCCGTGACAGTCGCGCGCGGCCGACGAATTTCGTAAGCTGCTCGCGGCATTGTCAACAATTTAATTCTGGTTTTACTAAAATTCTATAGATGTTATTAAGCGCTAGACCATGTTGAGAAGCGTACGGCCGCCAGCGGCTCACGAAATTCGTCGTCCGCGCGCGACTGTCGCGGCCCTCGGCAGCGGTGCCATACATTTTCATAGGTTGACTTTTGTCGCGCGCGGCTGCGACAATCGCGACCCACGGAATTCTACCTTAAAGTTTCGTGATTGACATTGTCAAACTACACTAGCGCTTCACTATCGAGCGTGTTGACAAGTTGAACTAAATTAAAGTCGAGATTTTGACAGATCTGCCAAAATCTGTCTATCTATAGGGAGGTAGGGAGAGATGGGCAGTTGGGAGACATGATGAAATCAGAATAAAAGGGGTCCTTTTATTCTGATTTGATCATAGTTTTTATTGGGTAGTTTACGTTACCGACTGGTAACGGTGTTCATCCATAGACTATCTGTCATTTCTGTGAGTTGTCAAGAACAAACACTCGTAAAAGTACTTAAATATTTTGTTGCGGTTTCGGATCGTTATAAAGAGAAACTAATGAAAGGTATGTGTATTTTCTATTATTAATGATTGATTGTCAAAATCTCCAGTTACGATTATAGTAAGTCGATGCAATCCACACCTATTATACCTCTAGAAGAGGTACTACAGCAATAGTTTATGGGCCCCACGTTTTTATTTTAGTCTAATATGACCGGGACCACCTACGTAGGTTGACAGGTAAGTAACTATTTTTTATTTTCTAGTTTTCAGTGCACATAAGATAAAACCGTTTTACTTAAGTTTTTTACTGATTTTTTTATAAACTAAGTCAAAGTGTCCAATGCTCCCTATGGTAGGGAGGCTTGGACATACCATGTAATGTATAATTTGTAAATTTTTGTTCTTCTTCTTTAGTGAAAATTTGTGAGGTTATAAATCTGCGCTAAAAATCCTTTATAGAATCTTGTTTCAGGTACCGTTGCCAACTTGATCTAGGGACTCCATATTTATCAGCTGTTAATTTTATTTTTTAACCTTTTGATACCTCTTGTATTGCTCGTTATATTAAATCTTTAGGAATTTCCCGTCGCAAACCATTATTTTTAACCCCCGACGCAAAAACGACGGGGTGTTATAAGTTTGACGTGTCTGTGTGTGTGTGTGTGTATGTGGCATCGTAGCTCCCAAACGGATGATCCGATTGTAATGCGGTTTTTTTTGTTTAAAAGGAATGTCATTCGGGAGTGTTCTTAGCTATGTTTGGTGGAAATCGGTTCAGGTCTTCAAGGTCATCAGCTCGTTTGTTAGGTGTGATAGGAATGTTACACGCTCAGTTTACTTGCAAGCATATGTGGGATCTAAAATTTGAAATACTAATGTCTTCTGGAACCACTGAGCTGGTCTGCTATTAGGACACGAAGATAGGTAACCCTGAACTGCCTTTTAGTAAACCCATCGAGTTTGGGCTCGTTTAATTTGTCTTGACTAGTTTTCTTCATGTTTCTAATTGACGAGAACCTAATGCTGGAAATGGGATGTGGCGGATGAAACCCTAGAATGATATATAACCCTGGATCAACAAAGGTCCATCTTTATTGTTTCTCAATCTGTGCAATTCTCCCAGAGCCAGTTTGTCATGAGGATTGTTAAACAGCTTCCTTTGGCTGAGATCGCATTAGCGAACCCATCATAAAAGAAGGAAACATTAAGGAGCTCCTTTAAAAACCATGAAATAAAATAAAATTATAAATTAAAAAACCCCGACCCAAAAAGTACGCAATTATTATGACAAAATGTTATAAACGATAAACCCTATAAAAAGCAAAAAGTAACTTTAAACACTACGTAAGTACCAACTAAAGCATGTCAGACTAAACAAAATTTTGACGTGTCGACGGTTTTATTTAAACCGTTTAAATATCTCGTAATGTTGAAACTGATTGTAATTTTTAGGATAGCTCTTTGATTTTATCTAGCCAAACATAAGAAATGGCAATAAAAGTTGATTATCTGTAAAATCTGATTTTTTATGCAATAAATGTGAAAAAGTGCCCATCCCTCCCCTACCTCCCCTAAAGTATGAAATGACATTACGAATCGAAGTGAAATGCGAGTTGTTGATCGAGTTTTATAGAATCCCAATACAGGATATCTGCACATTGGAACTCTTGACAGTATCTACAAGACTGGGTGTCATATTTTTGCCTATCCGTTCTATGTCATACATTTGGGGTTTCTGTAATTTTATGAATATTAGCGCTTATTAATCATAACCGAGCTTCTTCAGTCTATATAATTATCGTTTCCTAATATTGAAGTCTAAGCACTATAATCAGCCTGCTACAATATTTCATCGCTTCCTAATTAATATATCGGGAATTAATTAATTCGTTAGCGAAAACGCCAATTTGGATAATACGAACAGATTTGGGTAACTATCAAATACAATTTAGGTTTAATATTGGTATTTGAATTGATTGTAGTAAATTAAATGTCAAGAACAAAATTGATTTGCAGATCAAAGGCAAAGGATAGAGTGTATCTATTTAAGATATAGAGCTACGAATGTGTAGAAGGATGTATGTAGCTTTCTTGTGAGGGCTGTTTTAGTGTTTGATGTAACTTTTAAGTACTTTGCTTAACTGAATTATGATTTTAAAATAACAGTTATTTTACAGCTTAGTAGCTATATCATTATACATTTAGGAACTCGTTAGATAAGAAATCTTCCAAATAGGTACATCGAAAATTGATAAACAGCTGAAACTACATTTTGATACCACTCGTTTTAATACCAACACATTATATGTCTGCATGTAAGTAAATATGGATGCAGTCCGATCCCAAAAGTAAGTTCTCACTTTAGTTCAGTTATCAGAAAATAAATATTTTAAACAAAAATTAACTTACTTATAAGTACATGTAAATGGCATGAAAAATAACTGTTTTCGGGCTGTTTCATTTAATTCGCGAAACCACAAAAATGTACATCAAACAATTAAGTTTTGCCCGGCAACGTCGAATTTGAATTAACTGAAAGACCTAATTTATTAAAGGTTTCGATATAAAAGTTTTTCGTTGTACACTTGTGTGTGTACAAATTTTATTTATATTTTCAATTTCCTATTAACGTTCTATGTTTTCTTTTTCACATTAAAGTAAATACGTAATCTAATGAGGTTTTAATTAATATATATACATAATATTTATATATTACTATATTACCTGGTACTCAGCTGAATCCGGTTAGACTGGAAGCCGACCCCAACGTGATTGGGAAAAGGCTCGGAGGATGATGTATTTGCAAAATTATGTTAGCAAAATTAATAGACTTCTGAGACACAACAAATTTGACGTCTGTATCGTGTGGACCCACCATTACTTACAATTTTAAATTCCAGATTATTTTTCTTTTACAAGTAATCAGATTGCGAAAAGTGCATCTTTTCGTCCATAATATTTATGCTTCAGTCATATAAAATGAATGGAGCGTACTGATAAGTATTATGTATGGTTTATGATTTTTCCTTTTACTGAGTAATACTGACATAAAGATAACACCTCGTAAACTTGCTACCAAAAGGATACCTGTTACATTTTTGTTGTACTAACTAAGTAGATGTCAAAGTTTCCCATGGAAAAACCACAACATCAAATTATTTTAAGTTTTGTGAAGCATAATGCGAACTCTTAAGGGAGAAGATATATTTATGCTACGGAGCATAATTTATATATTTTTTAAATATATAATATTTTATATCAGTATATTACGCGTATTGACTTGCAACACCCTCGCAGAACTCAATATTACACACGAGTGCAAAAAAATGAAGCCACTATATTAAATTCTTTCCTCACATATTTATATGAGTAACAGAGCTATGACAACACAACAATGAAAGTTTAAAGCTCTATGAAGGCTCGACTTTATAAATGGTCCCTCAACAAAGGCTTGAAACGGTCAGTTGTCAGATAAACTGGTCGCACTTTCGTAAGATATAGCTTTAAAGTTAAGGAAATAGTTCTAACTTTTTGTTGTATTGTGTGAACGTTTGAATTATAGATACGGTGTGAGAAAATATTGTTTTTTGGTCCTGCAGCAGGATTCATTCAGGGATCTGCATTTGATTGCCAGTTCTGAGTCCTGAATTTGAAAATGTGACATGAGGGATATTCGAGAGAAAAGATATGGATTAAATGTTTGTAAGTAGTTTTCTGTAGCAAAAATTAAGAAAATACGTGGCACTAGAATATTGCATTAGAATATCTAACTCTTGTTTTAAAAACTTGATTATGAATTTTATTTTCTCCCGAGTGTAAATATAAGACAAGCACTTAAGAACCTGCAAGAAACACCGTGAACGAATAAAACTTATCTCATATAACGTTATAACAGCATTACACTAACTGGCAACATTATTAGCACACAACCACGATCTGAGAACTTTGAACAAAGCTTTTATCTCAGCTGAAAGAAATGTATATCCACTTAGCATAAAGCGAGGATCGCGTGTGCGCGTTTTATTACGTAAATTGTGTGTTCCAAGTATCATAGATGTTCAGCTGTTTACATTCTGAGAGATGCTTTATGGAGGAATATTTTTTTGTGTACTTTAATTTTGCATCACGCTTGTTGGCCCCGAAATTTTTGGCCTGAGGTGTAATTATGCCGAAAGAGTTACCACGGCCCTGGTACATGAAATGCTTAAGAAGGAACATGATGGGTTTTAGTCAGTAAGAGTCTGACACTCCCTCACGCTGCTAACCCACAGCAGCAAATGTCCTCACATTTGATGATTTCCCATAAAAAGGTGTAATTATAACTCCATATTTTTTGTTACCTAGTTGCTAATTCCATGAGGTGATTGCCTTCAAGTGAGTTAAATTATGTAGCTTAAAAGTAAAGGCTTAAAACTGAAATCTGAATAAACGAATTCATCCCACACGTCTTAACTTTAACAGGTAGTTAAACTTTCAGGCTATCTGTAACGGCTGTCACACAAATCTTCCAATTACAGCTGGACGGAGGGTCGGTGTCATTAATTGGCTGGTTTACTCATCCCTGAATCAAATGCATGTAGATTTTAACTATAATGAGTTAAACGGCATTAATGGCCAGTTTGAGAAGTTTGTTGGTGGTTTATCTATTCATTTCCATTGGTTATCTAAACGCTAGGCTAGTTTATTATGTATGATTTTTTAGATATAAGTTTAACCATCTAAAAGAACAAACAGAAACTACAAACTGATTTATCAATAACAATACCTATTTTTGTTTGTGAAAGTAAAAACGAAAATCTGTATTAATTTCTTTTATACAGTTAATATTTTAGCTTTTACTTTTGCGAATAAAACTGTCCAATTTTTACGACTCTTATTTTTTTTTATATCAAATGCAGCTAAAGTAATACAGAGCTGGATGATTTCATCCGAGTATTTTCACAGATTTATTTGCAGATAGATGTTACATTTAACGCTTCAAAATAAAGTAAATTGCAACAAGTACTTACCTAAACTTCAAAATATCCAATATTTTTGCAGGAGCGCTTTTACTTTTTATCGCAGAGTGATGGAATAAATTCTCCAGAATTCTTTGAAAAAGAACTGACTGCATACTACCTAAAAAATCTACTAAAAAGTTAAGTAATAAAATAGAAAATGAATCATTCTAATGAAAACATCTTAATCTTTTCAGGTAATAACAGCGAGTCGACCAGTTGGTAAGTCCAGCAATTTATAAAAAAAGGACACAGTAATATCATTAATTTGAACAAAACGCCGCGCCTTCTTACCGCGTCTATTTATCTTTTACAAAGAAACCAACAAAAGAAACATTGTCCCGGTCTTCATCTAAAAAAAGGTGAAAAATTCCTTGTGCTAAAGCCCCCTTGTGTTGAACGAATAAACAGTTCAAGAGTACTCTGAATAAATTGAATTGGAATCGGAAATACTTTGTCAAGTTACTGCCTCCTAGACTATTTTTGTTACAATGCTAGAGTTTGCTCTTTGCAATCTCGAAAAAAGGTTCTCTGTACTCCACGTTTTTTGGCATCGCAAAGAGTTTGTTTGGTCAGGATTTGTATCCGTGACCGTTTATTTTAAATTAAATACAGCTCAGCGAGAACATAGTCCACTGTACAATACACGTAGCTTTTCCTTAAACATTTATTGAATTTGAAGGTCTCTCAATTACATTTAAAATTGTGTGACAGTATTCCAAACTCCTAAGAGGAAGATCAAAATTACCATAGACAAACTTGTCACCATTGACAGCTCATCTGTCATTTAATCTGTCATTTTTGACGTTTACGTGAAAATAACAACGTTCCACTGGAGGGCAAGAGAAAATTTAATTGAAATGCAAAGGGAACTCGTCTTACAGCCTAACAAAGTCGTAAACTTAATGTCTCGCTGTCAGCGCCATAATTTGAATTTAGTTATCTTTTGATAAACGGACGTTAATGGGCCTTGCTGGCTGAACGTACAAGTTAATAGTCTGGTCTGAAGAAACTAGAATTTGTAATTTGTTACTAACCTTACCTTTTTAATGTCGTTTATTATTTCGATCTGTACACTTTTTCTCTGTCTACTATTCTATTTTTTTCATGAAGCTTGTTCAAACAAAGTATTTATTTTTCCTTGAAGATCCAGTCATAAAATGCAAATGTAACAATTTGTGAATTGATTTTAAATTGCTGTCGACAATGTAAGGGTTAATAAACACACAGCCTGCAATTTTGCTATCGTTCAATCAATCTGCTGCATAAAATCAACACATTAGATTTTTTTACATGAAAAAGAAAGATATCCGACCTGCTGTTTTGATTCACAAAACTACATATTCAAGTAGGAAAAGGATAAAATGTAAGTGTCTATAATTTGAATAACATGATAGCAATGTATGATGTATGATTATTAATTGAGAAATTTTGGGCGGCCGATTGCCCAAAAAATCAGATTTTCACTTAAAAACACTCTCTTAAACTCCTTGTCAACTTAGGCCTTATTGTAAGCAATTTTCACTGAACTATCATATGCGTAAAATATTCTAAGTAAGCAGTTTCCTATCAATTACTTGTACAATTAGTGTCAACAGATGTTTAATTAAATGTCAACTAACGAGTTTGGGGTTGTAGCACCCCGTGACTTGGTAATTGGTTTATCTAATGACATCTTATATAATATACCTAGGTATCGTCGTCGTGTCGGCCGAAAGACGTCCATTGCTGGACAATGACCTCTACCAAGGCATATATAATTATTAAATAATAATATACATAGGTATATGTAATAATTAACAATGATATCATTGATTTAAACAAAACAGCGAAGAAATACGAATTGTTTTCCCAAAACCGACGGAACAATTTCTCTTCGACACTCGGTTAAGGAAACGAACAAGTGTGAATCGCCGATAACCCATGATTTATTTTGAGGACACTGGCTGAGCAGAATATAGAAGGTTCGAGATAAGTGGTATGGAGTGTTTTAATGTCTCAGCTTCACAGAAAAATAATTGACTACCATCTTTCTTGGGGTTAATTTTGTTAGCTTAAAAAACTAAGGTATTGACCCCTAAAAACTTGATAGACTTGTTAGACGGCAAAAAATACTAAGTGTAATGTATTAATTTTATACTTTTGCAGGACTTATAAATAAGTCAAAAAATAAAAGCCAAATGAAAAATAGCGTTTAACATCAAAAGTTATATAAATAACTGCATAACTTATTACACTTTAACAAGACTAATAACATTATAAAGAAAACTTCAACAATCCCAACTTTGAAGTCAAGATAAAATAACTTACTTTATAAAGTTTCAAATTTTCTAGACACAGTCGAGAAAAACGTTAAAATAGATTAGGTATAGCAAAAAAGTATTCTTCTAAAACCATTGTGTAACAGATTTCAGTGCACATTACTAAAATGAAAAAAAAAAAGAACTGTCATTGTCTCGTCGCCATATTTATATTTTAACCAAGATGGCCGACAAATGGCAGATGCTTAGGAATAAAAGCTTTGAGAATAGCATTATGTTGTAACCAACGTATGTGATGTTATGTAATGGTACGCCCGACTAGATTTTTGCAAACGGATTTATTTTTATATGGATGTGTTATGAAATATAAATGTCACGGCGAATTGTACATTTACCTAAGGGCACGTCACCTACACATTGTTTTGCTATGCCTTATTTCATTGTGAATTCTCATGAAAATATTGTATTAAACACTGTTGCACGATACATTTAATCAATCATTGTTGAACTAGGTATACACTTTATGAATCATTGGCTATTTAGATATAATTTACAATTATAGAAGTTAAGTGTTATACCTGTGTTCAGTTGCGTCCCCACCTTTTTAAAGCAATTTCCGTGCCCTATTATTCACGATTAACTAAAGATCCCCAACCATTCTTCAAACTCCAAGTACGGGGCCATCTCGATAATTAAATCAACAATTCATACCGACCGATACTGTAGGACTCATGAAAAATGCAACACGGCAATTTGTGGGATGCCCCCGATAGACGATAATTTTCGACTTTTTACAGCCTTATTTAATAATGTTTAATTTAATATTTTGTGTTATGTGTAATTAAATAGATTTTATTTGTATTATCTCGATTGTTGTAATTTTAATTTTATTGTATTGTCTGAAATAACACTTCTGTATGTGTATGACACTGTAATATTTATTTTTCATTTTATGTCAATGTAGTATGTACCAGTGTCTACTCGAAATTTGCATACCGATTGAGCGGTGAGATATGCATGTACGTTATGTAATTTACCAAAACACCTGTACCTAATACCGTGTCTCTGCAAATAAAGATTCTTATTCTTATTCTTATTCTTCTATTCTCTTCCAACGTGACAGCATTATACTGCTATCGGAATATTTGGTCTGGATAATGGAGTTTGTTCAGCAAGTGTGTGTATTGTGAGAGAAATATTTTAGTAGTGCCTAGGCCTTTAAAAAATACGGCATTGCGCAGCCCAAGGCCGGCCATCTCATCTTTTATAGATTTTAAGAAAAAATCTCCTTTAATGAGTTCTGAATTCCGATGTTAAAAAAAAACTACTGTATAAAAACAACTACGAAAAATTGCAAAGTGATTTTAAATTGATCTAGCTCATTCATAATCACAAAAAAAAAGTCCAAACGAAAAAAGAACTTGAAAATAAAAAATAGCAGAAAGTCAAAGCGCAACCAGCTCTAGCTCCATTTAAAAAGCATTTCAATGTTCAAAGCACCGTAGCTATCACTGCACGAAGAGATGTAAAGTATCTAGTACGTCATGAATGTTTCATGTGTAGCAGCCATGGCCGCGATGCGCTGCTATTTATGCTATAACCGATACCGTGGTTTTACTTAACTTTGTGCCCCAAGCTAGGCGTAGTTCAGTGCCTCTACTATGAGTTTTACTATCGAGTCATCATCCTCCGAGCCTTTTTCCCAACTATGTTAGGGTCGGCTTCCATGATTGGAGTTTTACTATCGAGTATCGACTCTATCGACTAATAATATAAACCTATTGCTTCAATCCACAGAGGAAGGAAAGGAAACGGTGATGACATAAGGAAGGCTTCTTGTAGGTTAAGTGATGTACGGTAGGTGTGATCAGTTACTAGAACTAACAAGGCATTCGGGTTCCATGTCAAATCAAAACCAACCTGTCAAAGATTGGTCTTAATTGATTGGTTATTTTATTTTGAAAATACACAACGGGCAGGTTCCATGGAGGGCTTACAACGGTGGAGCTAGTAACGTTCCTCGTCTCCCGAACACTCGCATTTTGGCACGCTACTTTCTTGACATCTCTGCTACTCATTTTGTTCTCCATTATATCGACATATACTATTGCTTCAAACTCATAGTAGAGGTACAGAGGTCCGCGTTATGCTAATCCTGAATTGTTGGTGACTTCGCTCCGTATTCTAAGTGCAGTTTTTGTGTTCGGTGATTATTTATGATGTTTAATATGATAAGTAATGTTTGCTTTATTGTAATTTGCTATTCTGTAGTAATAGGCACTTTTTTTTCTGGTATTAACAATGATATTAGAAATTAGCTTTAGGTTCGGTATTGGATTTTGTATGAACAGTTAGGTAACCTTTTAAAAGGAGACTAGTCTGAATATAGGATGTGTATTCATTGTTATAATTCTTAATAAAAAAAGGTTTTTCATCATAAAAAAATAAACTTTCAAAGGGAAAATCAATCTACTTCTGATAGCTGCCGGTAGAAAAATTCATTAAATTAATGTTCCTGGAATATTACGCGTAAGTAAGCCGTTCGATTTCCGTTTTAGAATTATCCTATAAAAAAAGTATGTACCTTCGATTTGGTATAAAAAATAAAATCGAAATAAATTGGATACTCCTAAAAGCGTCAGTTCAATTGAATTCTAAAAATAGATTAAAGAGTTTTAAAAATAATTTAATTACTCTCGTTTTCCTCATACCAATCGTCAGGATTTTTATTTTAAATTATTTGCTATATTTGACTGTCACAGGCTTTCAACTTAAATTGTACGTTGTTTGCTACCTAACAAAAACTATTCGTTCTTTAAATTGGAAGTTCGGGTATCTATCTATGTACACACAATACTGTAGGACCTAAAAGGACGTGCGTGTATTAGGATATGTATGTATAATAAATGAACTACTCCGTAAGAAAAAGATTGTTCTTAATAGCTATAATAAAGTTTACCTTAATCCACCTACATCCATAGCTTAACCGCTTACCCATGTCCAGTTTAATGGTGACATAAACTTAACCGCTATAGAAAAACCCCTAAAAATACCATCAATTAACCAAAAGGGCATCCAAGGGCCTGAAACCCAACTGGGCTTTAATTAACTCAAAGCAGGGTTTATTTTGTTAAGGCAGAAACCAATTAATTATTTTTTGGTCTCAAGGAAGTTTCGAAAAATTTATTGTCCTCATTTTATTTTATGATTGTTTGAAAATGAGTTTGTCCTTTTAATAGCCGATGTTGCTAAGGGATTTACGTTAATTAGTGTTCAGATATTTCAATCCTTAAGCCTAAGTAAATTTAAAAAGTTACTGTGAGAACATCTTAATTTATCCTTGGATTAGCGCTTTACTGTTACGTTGAGAATATTGTGATGAAATTCTATGGTCTACAGAAGAGACATTAACTTTTATGATTTAGGACATTTTGATGAACTAGAATTTTGTTGTTGACTGATTCTATCGAACATTTTTATTTAAACCTATCAATATAAATACCACTGCTTTTGGCACGTGAAGATTCATGTGTTTGTATTTGCTCAAATTAACACGTCATGTTTTTCTACATTTAAAGAAAACTTGCTCTCAATGTTTAAAAACAGAAACCACTTTAAACTTAAAAATATTTATTTTATGAAATGAAAGTTTCAGTAGCATATTTTTATTAAAACTCATTCTTTCACTGGGCAGTCAATTAACTTGCATTATTGCTGGACGGTGTCCTAATGGAATTCCTTTGCAAATATTCCAGAAAGTTCTCACGCCAGCTTTATTAAAATGTTGTTTTCTGACTTCATTTGCCTCATATTTTTTGCTTACTTATAATTAATCTACTTTGGTTATTTATAGAATTTTTAAATAGGTACATGTTTTGCAAAGACGGAAATGCTATTTAGTTTAAATATGGATATACAAAAGTAAAAATCAACTTAAATATTAATTTGAAGAACCTAAGAGTATCACTACAGAGGTGACGTCAGACAAAGAAGTATGGAAGAGGAAAACATGCTGCGTCAATCCCAAATGAATTTGGGAGAAGGACATTGAAACATAAATAACTCTACAATTTGATGATGCGCAAGACTTCAATGAACCTGTTTACCAGTTTAATCGACTTAAATTCTCATCAAACGAATGCATTTATGAGAATCAACATATTACATCGGTAATTTATCAAAAGATGCACGTGGTCTACCCGGGCAACCCAATACAACTTGGTTAGACTGGTGTCAGACTTATTGGCTTCTGACTACCCGTATTGACTGCCAAGGATGTTCAGTGACAGCCGGGACCTACAGTTTAATGTGTCATCCGAAACACAGTCATTGGTGTCCATAGTTGGTGTCTAAGATTGTCGGCGACGGACTACGCGCGGCGAGCGAAACATAGACCCTCGGACACGGGGGTCTCAAGTAGTGGCAGGCAGAGCCATCCACAGTTAGGCGCGCACCGGTCTCCTTCCTTGAATTGTAAATATTTCGTAACTTTAAGTGTCTTGTTTACTTGTTTTATGTAGTAATATTATGTTTAGATTAAGATAAGATGTTATTATTTAATTATTATGTGCCATGTTTTACTGTGATTTATGTACGTATAAGTGTTATGTTGTTTAAGTTTAATGTGTACCTTAACAATAAGTTAAGATGTCTTATATTTGTAAATAATGTTGGAAAATAAACATATTATATTGGGGTGGTTTTATTTAGTCAATGTTTAGGATACCTAGAACTAAGTCGCCTGCAGCATGCTTTGAAGGGCCTCGCCCCGCTGCTGCTAGTGGTGAAAAGGCGGCTTAGTTACAGGAATAGGCGACCTGCTCTTCACCATGGGACGTGATGAGCAGGGTTAGGGAATCCGGTGAGTACCACCACCCTAGGGTAAAACGCCGAGGGATGTCAGCGCCAGAGAGCCAGGACGCAACCTCGTGACCATGAATGGGTCAAAGGGTGGTTGGTACATACGGAGCACAGCCATGTGCTAAGTCTCCAAGGCCAAAGGTTAGGATCACCACTTAGGCTTCCTAGATTAGATCTAGCCTAGAAAATGGTGATCCTACTAAGAGACTTAGCATAGAAAACTAGGAAGGTTCTTATGGGAATAATATATAACGTAATGTATACGTATTAGAAACTAATTATAATTAAAATTGGAATTGTAACTAGAATAAATACATTGTAATATAAGAATTTACCTATGTATGACAAATAAAACCGCCCACAACCGAGCGCTAGTGTTGTTTCAACGCGGGCCCACGACCCGCTCAATAAAAGGCGGGCCGCGGCGCCCACACAGTCAGATTCCACTTCTGACTCTCGTCGTGTACGGACGTGTCGCTCTGCGCTCGCCCGTTTACGACTTTTGTCTTTGTTACGCCCGACGTAACGCTCACCGTAGTCGCTCTGCCGACTACAAATATATCAATCTAAAGCTGCTTTTTTCAAAGCGGCGGACGATTATCCTGTTTCTAAAACGTTTGTGTCAAGTAAATTCAGTTGACCCCTTCTGGGTAAAAGCCACAGTTTCGTGGTTCTCGGTTGAAACCATACGGTGACAACGAAGCCGAGAGGGTGTTGACCCAATCACACCCGCCGAACCCCTTCAGGGCAAGGCAGTTAATTGGACGGGAGCTCGGATTTCGGCCTTGGGGGATCTCCTAGTCGTGCCTTGCATCTGGTTTGCTTTCACAGCTACACACCTGGTGTCGGTTGGGTATCTCTATACCCTTCGCACTAGACTGGCTAGGGCCCGTTCGCACAATAAGACTGGCGAACGGTTTACAAGCTTAGGGCTCACCAATAGGTACTCACCTCCCTGCCTATACCCGGCAGGGAGGGTTACACATCCCCGGGCCCATCCACCCGGGGAGATAGGAGATAGGTTGTTAGGTTTTTATAATTAGGCCCCCACCTCTTTTAGCCCTCTTCCCTCACGGGAAAATGACTACCGAAGTAATTAAGTTCTTCTTTGAGGTCCTCCTCAAGGACCAAGACATCGTCGCCAAATATGGCGACATTATTAGTAACCTTGATATCAAGGACCCGCGCCTAGCGCGCTATTGTGTTATAGATAACGGCTCAACAAAGGAGGCCGGCGCAGCTGTGTCGCGCCCCATTGTCGAGCCTATAATTGTCTCTTCGGGGAAAACTGCCGCATTAGCGGAAACGGTAATCCCCAATACAATGGTCGATGCCCAGCTGCACTCGACCATTGTTTCTAATCCCATTGTCTCACAGACAATGGAAATAACTCAGGCGAGTGCACCTGCGTCAAACGTCGACGCCGAATGCATGGACACCTCGTCCTCCCGCTCTGCCTCACCCGTCCCTGAGGATGCTCAACCCGCCGAGCCCTCCGACTCCTCTTCCTCCGACGACGACTTCACCGTCGTACAGGGAGGTAAGAGGAAAAAGAACAAAAATAACGACAAGGCGCGCAAGACCATCGCCCTTGCCGCATCTCCTCTCCCTAGCCCGCCCGCTGTGTCTACAGCATCCCCCGCCCCGTCACCCTCGACCTCGCAGGTCGCTTCCTCCCAAGGTGCCGCTAAGCCCAAAAGCTCACCTAAAAGCAAACCTCCGCCGCCTGTATACTTACAGGACAAGGCGAAATGGACCGAAGTGTCCAAGCTGTGTGTTGATCGTAAGATCAACTACAGATCGGCCTCCAATACCGGCAACGGTATCAAAATCGTCCTCCCTACGTCAGACGACTATAGGGAAATAACTAAAGCGCTAAGAGCGAGGAACATTTCGTTCCATACGTACTCCCTGAGGAAAACCTCTCCGGGTAGTCATTACCCGTATTCCGAAGGAAATCCCTTCGGATGACATTTTAAGTGACCTTAAGTCACAAAACATCCCTGCGACGCAAGTCCATAGGATGCACCGCGCCCGCAGCGGCCACGCCTTCGACATGGTGCTCGTAGTATGCGAGCCGTGTCCTTCAAAATCCACCCGATTTTTAACATCAAATCGGTGTGTAATTTAACCGGCATCTCAATCGAGAAGCCAAATAGATCTGGCATTGTATCCCAATGCCACCGTTGCCAACTGTGGGGTCACTCACAGCGCAACTGTTTCGCCCAGCCTAGGTGCGTGAAATGCCTAGGCCAACACGGCACCTCCGACTGCCCGCGACCCAAGGACCGCACTCTGTGCACCGAGCCTCCGAGCTGTGTACTCTGCGGCGCCTCAGGCCATCCCGCCAACTACCGCGGCTGCCCAAAGGCCCAAAAACGTCTCCCAGCTGGCCAAGCGTGCAAACGCCCGCCAGCTAAGGGAAAGCCCATCAGCGAGGCTACCTACCGCTCAACTTCCCGAGCGTCTCAGCCCACAACGGCCCTCCCCATGGAACCCTCTCAACCATCAGAGAGCCTTTCCAACCCCGAGGCCAACTCAGCCCCAGCCAACTCCCGCCCCGGTGAATAATTCCACCGCGGCGCCCGCGAGCTTACCTCGCGTCCCTCCCGTCCTTCCCTCCGCGCCCTCCGCGCCCTCCGCGGCTCCTATAGCCGCCAAGCCCGCGCAAGCGCAAGCGATCGCGCCTTCTTCTAGCCCAGTATCAGCGCTCAGTTCTATGAACGTTATACTGAGCACGTTCAGTGTATTTACGAGCGACAGAGCTCAACAACTTTCGAGGGAGATAGTCGCCAGCAATGGCGACCTTATCAAACTCTACTCCGTTATGCAGGAGTATTCAGACGTCGCCCAGGCAGTTCAAAACCTGCCTCACTTTAGGAAATAGAAATGGATAATACATCCAAAATTAAACCCCATTCCCTTAGGCTTGGCTATTATAATGCCAACGGTATTCTCGGCCAACGCGACGAGATTTCCGCCTTCCTACAATCCCATAAGATAGACATTCTTCTCGTACAAGAGACCTTCCTAAAGCCGCGTGTACGCGGCCCTAATATAGCCAACTATAAGTTAATTAGAAATGACAGGATCACTCGCCACAAAGGCGGCACGCTTATCTATTATAAAAGATCGCTACATTGTGTAGAGATCACTCCCCCCCCCTTAAGCTGCATTGAAGCCTCGATCTGTCGACTAGCCATGTCCCAGCACCAGTCGATCACTCTCGTATCGGCCTACTGCCCTCCCACGTCCTCATCCTTTCAGTCCTACGACCCGATCCTTTTCACGAACGATCTCAGAGCCTTACTAGGCCTGAGCGACTCTGTAATAATAGCAGGCGATCTAAACGCCAAACATCCCGCCTGGAATAGCAACACTACTTCTCCAGAGGCAGGTTGCTATTCAATCAGTGTGAATCCTCAACTTCGATGTCATCGCTCCGATGCATCCCACTCACTTTCCTAATATAGTCGACCACCTTCCCGACGTTCTCGATGTAGCGCTCCTCAAGAACGTAAACTTACGTTTACATTCGATCGAGGTACTACACGAGCTCACCTCCGACCACAGACCGGTTCTTGTGGAACTAGCCTCGCGCTCAGGCCCACTCGACCCGGATCGCCCTCCTCCCACCCAGATTGTCACGGACTGGAGAATGCTAAGCGAAAGCTTAAAATCCTCCTCCGCCCAGTTAGAATCAATTCCCGATGAAATCAACTCAGTCGCTGACATGACGGGCGCGATCGGCTCGTTCACCGAGCACGTACAATCCACCGTGGACAAGTGTTCACGTAGAGTTGAAGCGACGAGCTTTCATCGCTTCAAGCTCCCGGATGACGTGCGTGCTCTGGTGACCGAGAAGAACGCGGCTGTCCGTGCCTACAGTACTTTTCCTGCGACGCTAACAAGTCTCACATGCGTAACTTACAGCGTGCTGTAAAGGAACGCCTTGCTGAGATGCGTGAAACGCGCTGGGACAAGACGCTGAGCGAACTCGAGCCGACTCATCAAGCCTTCTGGCAGCTTCAAAGGAAACTCAAATCCGATGAACTAGCTTCCACCCCGCCGATCAAACGCCCCGACAATTCCATCGCCTTCGAGGACGATGAAAAAGCGGAATGTCTGGCCGACAGCCTCGAGGCTCAATGCTCGCCTAGTACCCAATCGGTCGACCCGGCTCACCTACTAAAGGTCGAAGCCGAGGTCGAGCGCAGATCCTCCCACCACACAAGAAGACCCCGACGATCCCTTGCCTCCCGTCACTCCAGACGAAGTGGCAGAGATCATCAAACGTCTCAAACCCCGTAAAGCTCCGGGCCCAGATAGAATAACCAATAAAGTTTTCAAAATCCTACCCGCTTCCCTCGTAATGCTCATGACCGCGATCTTCAATTGCGCCATGACCCATAACCTGTTCCCACAGGCATGGAAAGAGGCAACCGTAATCGGTATTCCCAAACCCGGTAAACCAAAATCAGACCCGTCCAGCTATCGCCCTATCAGTTTACTCAATGTGTTCGGCAAGATCTACGAGATACTTATTTATAAGCGTCTCAAAGATTACGTCGAAGCAAAGAGTCTTATTCCATTAGAACAGTTTGGTTTTCGAACCCATCACTCTTGTGTCCAACAAGTCCACCGCATCGTGGAAGGTGTGAGCCACGGATTCCAACGTGGCCAACTCACCGGCACGATTCTCTTCGACATAGCAAAGGCATTCGACAAAGTCTGGCACAAAGGCTTGATTTACAAGCTTTACCAACTCGGTGTCCCAGACCGTCTCGTCGTCATCTTACGAGACTTTTGTCGAATCGCACCTTTCGCTATCGCATAGACGGCACTCTTTCTTCGGCCCACCCTATAAAGCTGGCGTCCCACAAGGCTCGGTACTCTCCCCCATCCTCTTCACGCTATACACTAGCGATATTCCTAAGAACAAGCATGTTCAATTAGCCCTATTCGCCGACGACACGGCAATCTACTGCTCAGGCCGCAGCCCAGCCGCCATAGTGAGACATCTCCAAGCCTATTGCAACACCCTAGGTGTCTGGACTAGGCTATGGAGAATCGAACTCCACCCCGACAAAAGCCAGGCCATACTCTTTTCGAGCCCCGCCGTAGGCTTCCTCCCGCGCCCCCGTCAGTCACCATGTTTGGTAGGCCGATTCCTTGGAAGGAGCATGCCAAATATCTAGGTGTAATCTTAGACCAGCGCCTCTCATTCGCCGAGCACATACGTAAGGTGCGCTCTAGAGCAGCCTTTGTGTACGGCAGATTGCACTTCTTGCTCAATTCAAAGAGCAAATTATCTCTTAAATCCAAGTTACGCCTCTACGGATCGTGCATACGCCCCGTCATGATGTATGCTTGCCCTGTGTTCGCACAGGCAAGCCATCGCCTCCTTCACAGAATGCAAGCCCTTCAAAACCGTGCCTTACGGAAAATCACAGGAGCTCCCTATTATGTTCGAAATGAGATTCTTCATGTCGACTTAAAATCCCTACCATCCGCCAGTATATGAAGCGTGCCGCCATACGGTACTTCGAACGCGCTGAGAAACACGATAACTCACTTATCGTGTCAGCCAGTAATTACACTCCCTCCCGCATCAGTAGGATTCGCCGCCCTAGGCATGCCCTTCTAGAACCTGACGATGAGATAACTGTCCTCCAAGAGAGTAGTAAACTCACTAGCACCCTATACAAACACAAACCGCGTTCGTACAAACCTCGCCGCCGAGGTCCGCCGCGACGACCCGTTCTCTGTCCTCCCGACCCTTGCTCATCGAGCCAGCCCGCGAGCTGAGCCAGTAGCTTTAAATTCCCCATTTAATAATAATGATCATATGATCCAGCCTGTCCCTTTGCTGCCTCCCCAGCGACGCCCTAAGCCGAGGTCCGACCCCACAGGGGGTACCCTTAGCGCAGTCGCTTAGTTTATAAGTTGTTTTACGCCCCTGGCTGGAGGCCTTAAATTCTAGGCATCCACAGGGAAAAGTCCGGTTAAGCAGTACACGGCCTCCTAGGCTGAACTGCGAGATGCCATACCAAAAAAACCCACACAGTCAGTCATCATCGAGCCTCCGTTGAAGCAACACGACGCGTCCGGACTGTTGGAACCAAGAAATGCTCGTGTTTTATTCCTGAAATCCTGATCCCGAGAAGGCGTATCTGCGTGACTTCGTGTCAAGTTCTTCAGCGCACAGGCAGGGTGCGCGGGGTGCGGCGTAACCGGCGCTTTAACATCTTCTTCGCGTCGCATCAACTGGGGAGACTGTCCCCGCCGCCGACTACTATCTTCGGGTGGCGATAACAGCTGGTCCTTCGAGCCGGATCCTGCAATCGAAGAACTTAACATGCCAGTTACCAGGTCGCAAAAGAGTGTGCCGGTGCGGCCGCCGACACGTCAAGATGAAGAAGCACCCTCATCGGCCACGGGGGGAGCGACGTCGGAAGAGGCGTCGTCCGCGACGGCGTCCACCGGTACAACGGGAACGGAAGAAACATCAGCGACAACGTTGACGGAGACTACGGCCACCACGGATACGACCGTGACAACGGCAGCGTCGCGTCAGAAAAAAGCGACTGCCAAGAAGGCGCCACACCAAACGCCGGAAGTCGGGGAGGAAGAGGCCACCTCGAAGAAGCCGGCGGGCGCAGGTCGTCGGCCAAGAAGCGTCAAGTCAACGAGTTCAGCAGCAAGGCGCCGCGAACTAGAAGCAAGGAAGAACTCGCGCGTCTGGAGCTGGAAGCTGCCCAGGCGGCGACTAACCAGCCCGCGTGCGCCTAGAACTCGCACAGTGTGAAGATGACGACTCAGATTTGGAAGTAGACAACGAAGAGAAGACCGTCCAGGTCCAGGATTGGATCCAGACCTCAGTCCTTAAGGACGGCGCCAGAGAAGAGGCGCGGCGGAAAAGCCCGGAACGACCGGCCAAGAAGGTGCAGCAAGTCACGGCCAAGGAAGAGGCCGCATCGGGAAGCGCGTCGATGGAGGTGCAGACGCTCGCCGCCGCCCTAAGGGACGCCTTCGGGAGGAGCGGCGCAGCAACGGCACCGCCAAAGTATCTTCACGAACTACCGATGTTCGACGGCAGCAGCAGCGAGTGGACGGCCTTCCGGGTTGTCTACGAAGATACGGCGCCCTATTCAACGAGGCGCAGAATATGCGCCTGCGACGCGCTATACGAGGGGCAGCCCGGGACTCCATCAAGAGTCTACTGTACTCCGAGGCGGCACCAGGTGACGTCATCCTCGCGCTCAAGAGGAGATTCGGCCGCCCAGAGGCGCTAGTGCTCGCGGAGTTAGAAAAAGTGCGTGCGTTACAACGAATTAGTGATAACCCGCGGGACATATGTGTGTTTGCGAGCCAAGTAAACAATAGTGTTGCGGCAATAAAAGGTCTGAAAAGGCCACAGTATTTGTGCTCGCCCGAAATGGTAAAACAGATTGTTGACAAGTTGCCCACAGTGTTAAAGTTTCGATGGTACGATTACCATGAAGGTGCGGACTGCAGTGAACTTTCCGACTTGACAATGATCAGTGAGTTCTTGAACAAAGAAGCGGACAAGTGCGGTGCGTTCGCCAATAGTGAAAATGTCAGTGTTCGCCGAGTGCAACGACAGTGCACAAACCACATGGATTGCAGTGATAACCGAGTGCAACGTCAGTGCACAAACCACATGGATTGCAGTGATAACAGGAACACGAAAAGGAACCAGGTATGTCCACTTTGCAATAACACTGATAATGATCACGCGCTGCACGAGTGTCGCAACTTTCTAAAGATGTCGGTCGATGACCGCTGGGAAGCTGTCAAAAAGTCGAACATATGTTTCAAGTGTCTGAAAGACAGACATAGAAAAGCTCATGCAGGAAGCCGCCGTGTCGAATATGTAAACGTTGGCATCACAAGTTACTTCACAGTGATAATAAAGGTGCGCACGACGAGAAAGTCAAGGAAATTTCAACTAACGTGGTCGCACCTGTGCACACTATGTGCACTACACGCGCATATTTAAAGATGATTCCGGTTGAAATATATGGGCGCACGGGTTCTAAAAGATAATGGCTTTATTAGATGAAGGCTCTACCGTCTCACTGTTAGACGCCGAGGTGGCGACAGAGATAGGCGCTAACGGCGAAAAGGAGGAATTATTAATAGAAACAGTAGGCGGTCGATTAATAAGGCATTTAGAATCTGAAAAATTAAATGTTAAAATTCGAGGCGTTCACCAAAATACGAAACGACTTCTAGAGCGCGTTAGAACCATGGATAATTTAAAGCTGGCGCCGCAGTATATTGATGAAAATAGAATTAGTGCATGTAAACATTTGAGCAAACTTGTACACGAATTATGTTATACACCCGAGTCACCACGGCTCCTAATTGGCCAAGACAATTGGCACCTCATAGTAACTCGAGAGGTCAGGCGAGGTCAGCCGGGTGAACCAGTGGCGTCGCGTACTAACCTAGGCTGGGTGCTACACGGAACCGACGCGGGCGCAGCACGCCCGGTAAACTTCATCAACACGATATCACATTTAGTTAATAAAGATGAAGAAATGCACGAGACAATTAAACGTCACTTCGATATAGAATCATTAGGCGTCACACCTAGGCGGCCTTCCACAGATATAGAGGCACAGGCCACTGACATATTGGAAAGTACGTGCACAAGACTAGAAGACGGGCGGTTTGAGGCCGGCCTATTGTGGAAACGCGACGTCAAGTGTATGCCGGAGAGTTACGCATCTGCTTTTAATAGATTGAAAAATGTAGAGCGCAAATTAGATAAAGATAGTCATTTAAAGAAAGAATACTCTGCGCAAATCGACCACCTCATAACAAACGGTTACGCAGAAAAGGCGCCGACATGCGCTGATGAGATAAAAAATGATAAGCAGTGGTACTTACCTCATTTCGCGGTGACGCACCCGGTAAAAAAGAAAATAAGAATAGTTTTCGACGCAGCCGCCAGGTCGCGTGGCGTTAGCCTAAATGATGCATTGTTGCCGGGCCCGGACTTATTAAAATCGCTATTCGGTGTTTTATTGAAATTCAGACGCGGACCGTACGCTGTCGCGGCCGATATTAAGGAAATGTTTTTACAAATAAAAATAAGGGAAAAAGACCGCGACAGTCTACGCTTCTTATGGCGAGGCGACAATAGAGAAGTAACGCCCACTCAATATAGAATGACTTCGGTCATATTTGGGGCGACGTCGTCGCCAAGCACAGCGATATATGTGAAGAACAAAAACGCATTAGAACACGCTACCGAATACCCCGCAGCGGCCGAGGCAATAATAAACAATCATTATATGGACGACTATTTGCACAGTTTTCATTCAGAAACAGAGTTCATAAGTGTGACGTCGCAAGTAAATATGATACACAAGAAGGCTTGTTTTGAATTGCGTGGGTGGGCGTCTAATAAACCGGGGCTCCTGCATGAGTTAATCGACACGAACAGCGCTGTAAAAACGGAAGTGGACCTGGGTGAGAAGGAAGAGAAGACGCTGGGTTTACAACTTCAGACAAATTAGGTTTTAGGGCTAACCTGCGCAACACACCGCAGGACATAGCGTCGGGCATACGCACGCCCACTAAGAGAGAGGTAACCAGCGCAGTAATGTCGACTTTTGACCCATTAGGATTAGCGTCTCCTGTTTTAATACAGGGAAAAAAACTACTACAAGACATATGGCGCAGCGGAGTGTCATGGGACCAGCAGATCGAGAATCGAGAGGACGTTGCCTGGAGAAAGTACCTGCAAGACGTGAAGGTTCTACAGGACTTACAGATTCCTAGGTGCCTGGCGCCACACTGCACAGAAGGGGAGCTGCATACGTTCACAGATGCAAGTGAGCAGGCGTATGCAGCTGCAGTGTATTGGCGGACCAGTACTGCAGACGGCAGAAACCACACGCGGCTGGTGGCAGCCAAAGTCAGAGTCACACCGTTGAAACCCGTGTCGGTACCGAGACTAGAACTGCAGGCGGCACTACTTGGGAGCAGGTTGGCGCGCTCGGTAGAAGAGGAACTAGATTTGCAAGTCGAGCGAAAGGTCTACTGGACGGACTCCAGCGTCGTATTGTCATGGATAAAGACGGACCCGCGGACGTTTAAGACGTTCGTTGCTCATCGGCTGGCCGAAATTGAAGAATCAACGCGCCCACAAGAGTGGCGCTGGGTGCCGACCACACTTAACCCCGCCGACGACGCGACGCGCGACGTCCCCGAACACTTCAATGCTAATCACCGTTGGTTCACAGGTCCCGACTTCCTTGCCTATAGCGAGGACAAATGGCCGGCCAGGCGGTCATTTAAGACCGAGCCGACCGGCGAAGAGAGAGCAGTCGACGCGGTAGCAACGGTGCAGAGCGTCGTGCACACAACACCCGACCCGGCGCGCTTCAGCGCCTGGACGCGCTTGCTGCGCGCGACAGCGCGCGTGCTGCAATTCACGCAACTGTGCCGACGACGCGTGCATGTGCACGCCTGCCACGACCCCGCCTGGCGCAAGGCGGGCCCGAAGCGGGCGCCTACCCGGGCGCCACCCACCGCACAGGCGCCTAGCACGCGCTTTGTGCCACTCGACGCAGAGCTGCTGCGACGGGCGGAGCTGCTACTGCTGGCGCGCAGCCAGCACGACAGCTTCGCAGACGACCTGCGCAACCTCCGGCTGCAGCATCAGCTGGAGCGAGGCAGCCAGCTGCGTCGCCTTGACGTGGTGCTCGAGGACGGCGTCATCAAGCTGCGCGGCCGCATCGACGCTGTGCAAGGCGTCAGCCTTGCATACAGGCGTCCACTGGTGCTCGACGGGCCACCAGGTGGCGCGCCTCATCGTGGCGCATTACCATCACCGGTTCAATCACGCGAATCACGCCACGGTGATGAACGAGCTAAGGCAACACTACTGGATCCTCGGGCTACGGGCAGCGCTGCGTGCTGTGCAGCACCACTGCCAGTGGTGCAAGCTGCGGAGAGCGCAGCCACACGCGCTACCAACGGGCAACCTACCTGCGGAGAGGCTGGCGCATGGGTGCCACCCTTTCACGTGCACCGGCGTCGATTACTTCGGCCCCATGGTGATCACCGTGGGCCGACGCACCGAAAAACGATGGGGCGCACTCTTCACGTGCCTCACCACAAGGGCCGTGCACATGGAGCTGGTGTCATCGCTGTCAACAGACAGCATGATCCTGGCGTTGCGACGCTTCGCGGCGCGACGCGGCATGCCCCGCGTTATCTATAGTGATAACGGCACCAACTTCGTGGGGGCCAACAAGGAGCTGCAAGACACGATGGCTGCGCTGCAGCCTGACATCACCGACGAAGCCGCTAAGCTGGGTCTGCAATGGAAATTCATCCCACCTGGCGCTCCTCACATGGGGGGAGCATGGGAGCGTTTAGTGCGCTCGATCAAGGCAGCGCTAGACGCCACGCTGAAGGAACGACATCCCAAAGAGGAGGTCCTACTTACCCTCCTCTTGGAAGCAGAGCACGTCGTCAATTCGCGGCCACTCACTCACTTGGCCGCGGATTGGCAAGAAGAGGCGCTGACACCAAACCATTTCCTCATCGGGCGCTCTTGTGGTGGAGCACGCATCGGGAGCTTCACAGACAGCGAGCTAGTGGGACGCCACACCTGGCGTACTACGCAACGCCTTGCCGACCACTTTTGGCAAAGGTGGTTGCGGGAGTACCTACCCACGCTACTACCGAGGAAGATCAGCGGGAGAGCCTGCGCTACAGATCTGCGCGTGGGCGACGTAGTGCTCATTGTCGACGGCACTCTTCCACGGTGCACTTGGCCGCGCGGCAAGGTCGCGGCCGTGTATCCTGGTCCAGACGGCAGAACGCGCATCGTGGACGTGACAACCAAGGGCGGCGTGCTACGACGGCCTGCTACGCGTCTGGTGGTGCTGGTGGAGGCGCCGGGAGAGTCGCCGAGCCAGGAGGACGGTGCTACGCACGAGGGGGAGACTGTCGGCGACGGACTACGCGCGGCGAGCGAAACATAGACCCTCGGACACGGGGGTCTCAAGTAGTGGCAGGCAGAGCCATCCACAGTTAGGCGCGCACCGGTCTCCTTCCTTGAATTGTAAATATTTCGTAACTTTAAGTGTCTTGTTTACTTGTTTTATGTAGACTCCACTTCTGACTCTCGTCGTGTACGGACGTGTCGCTCTGCGCTCGCCCGTTTACGACTTTTGTCTTTGTTACGCCCGACGTAACGCTCACCGTAGTCGCTCTGCCGACTACAAATATATCAATCTAAAGCTGCTTTTTTCAAAGCGGCGGACGATTATCCTGTTTCTAAAACGTTTGTGTCAAGTAAATTCAGTTGACCCCTTCTGGGTAAAAGCCACAGTTTCGTGGTTCTCGGTTGAAACCATACGGTGACAACGAAGCCGAGAGGGTGTTGACCCAATCACACCCGCCGAACCCCTTCAGGGCAAGGCAGTCAATTGGACGGGAGCTCGGATTTCGGCCTTGGGGGATCTCCTAGTCGTGCCTTGCATCTGGTTTGCTTTCACAGCTACACACCTGGTGTCGGTTGGGTATCTCTATACCCTTCGCACTAGACTGGCTAGGGCCCGTTCGCACAATAAGACTGGCGAACGGTTTACAAGCTTAGGGCTCACCAATAGGTACTCACCTCCCTGCCTATACCCGGCAGGGAGGGTTACACATCCCCGGGCCCATCCACCCGGGGAGATAGGAGATAGGTTGTTAGGTTTTTATAATTAGGCCCCCACCTCTTTCAGCTCGGTAGCCCTCTTCCCTCACGGGAAAATGACTACCGAAGTTATTAAATTCTTTTTCGAGGTCCTCCTCAAGGACCAAGACATTGTCGCCAAATATGGCGACTTGATCAATAACCTTGATATCAAGGACCCGCGCCTAGCGCGCTACTGTGTTATCACCGATAACGGCTCAACAAAGGAGGCCGGCGCAGCTGTGTCGCGCCCCATTGTTGAGCCTATAATCGTCTCTTCGGGGAAAACCGCCGCATTAGCGGAAACGGTAATCCCCAATACAATGGTCGATGCCCAGCTGCACTCGACCATTGTACCTAATCCCATTGTCTCACAGACAATGGAAATAACTCAGGCGAGTGCACCTGCGTCAAACGTCGACGCCGAATGCATGGACACCTCGTCCTCCCGCTCTACCTCACCCGTCCCTGAGAATGCTCAACCCTCCGAGCCCTCTGACTCCTCTTCCTCCGACGAAGACTTCACCGTCGTACTGGGAGGTAAGAGGAAAAAGAATAAAAACAACGACAAGGCGCGCAAGACCATCGCCCTTGCCGCATCTCCTCTCCCTAGCCCGCCCGCTGTGTCAGCATCCCCCGCCCCGTCACCCTCGACCTCGCAGGTCGCTTCCTCCCAAGGTGCCGCTAAGCCCAAAAGCGCACCAAAAAACAAACCTCCGCCGCCTGTATACTTACAGGACAAGGCAAAATGGACCGAAGTGTCCAAGCTGTGTGTTGATCGTAAGATCAACTACAGATCGGCCTCCAATACCGGCAACGGTATAAAAATCGTCCTCCCTACGTCAGACGACTATAGGGAGATAACTAAAGCGCTAAGAGCGAGGAACATTTCGTTCCACACATACTCCCTCCCCGAGGAAAAACCTCTCCGGGTCGTCATTACCCGTATTCCGAAGGAAATCCCTTCGGATGACATTTTAAGTGACCTTAAGTCACAAAACATCCCTGCGACGCAAGTTCATAGGATGCACCGCGCCCGCAGCGGCCACGCCTTCGACATGGTGCTCGTAGTATGCGAGCCGTGTCCCTCTAAAATCCACCCGATTTTTAACATCAAATCGGTGTGTAATTTAACCGGCATCTCAATCGAGAAGCCAAATAGATCTGGCATTGTATCCCAATGCCACCGTTGCCAACTGTGGGGTCACTCACAGCGCAACTGTTTCGCCCAGCCTAGGTGCGTGAAATGCCTAGGCCAACACGGCACCTCCGACTGCCCGCGACCCAAGGACCGCACTCTGTGCACCGAGCCTCCGAGCTGTGTACTCTGCGGCGCCTCAGGTCATCCCGCCAACTACCGCGGCTGCCCAAAGGCCCCAAAAACGTCTCCCAAGCTGGCCAAGCGTGCAAACGCCCGCCAGCTAAGGGAAAGCCCATCAGCGAGGCTACCTACCGCTCAACTTCCCGAGCGTCTCAGCCCACAACGGCCCTCCCCATGGAACCCTCTCAACCATCAGAGAGCCTTTCCAACCCCGAGGCCAACTCAGCCCCAGCCAACTCCCGCCCCGGTGAATAATTCCACCGCGGCGCCCGCGAGCTTACCTCGCGTCCCTCCCGTCCTTCCCTCCGCGCCCTCCGCGCCCCCGCGGCTCCTATAGCCGCCAAGCCCGCGCAAGCGCAAGCGATCGCGCCTTCTTCTAGCCCAGTATCAGCGCTCAGTTCTATGAACGTTATACTGAGCACGTTCAGTGTATTTACGAGCGACAGAGCTCAACAACTTTCGAGGGAGATAGTCGCCAGCAATGGCGACCTTATCAAACTCTACTCCGTTATGCAGGAGTATTCAGACGTCGCCCAGGCAGTTCAAAACCTGCCTCACTTTAGGAAATAGAAATGGATAATACATCCAAAATTAAACCCCATTCCCTTAGGCTTGGCTATTATAATGCCAACGGTATTCTCGGCCAACGCGACGAGATTTCCGCCTTCCTACAATCCCATAAGATAGACATTCTTCTCGTACAAGAGACCTTCCTAAAGCCGCGTGTACGCGGCCCTAATATAGCTAACTATAAGTTAATTAGAAATGACAGGATCACACGCCACAAAGGCGGCACGCTTATCTATTATAAAAGATCGCTACATTGTGTAGAGATCACTCCCCCCGACTTAAGCTGCATTGAAGCCTCGATCTGTCGACTAGCCATGTCCCAGCACCAGTCGATCACTCTCGTATCGGCCTACTGCCCTCCCACGTCCTCATCCTTTCAGTCCTACGACCCGATCCTTTCACGAACGATCTCAGAGCCTTACTAGGCCTGAGCGACTCTGTAATAATAGCAGGCGATCTAAACGCCAAACATCCCGCCTGGAATAGCAACACTACTTCTCCAAGAGGCAGGTTGCTATTCAATCAGTGTGAATCCCTCAACTTCGATGTCATCGCTCCGATGCATCCCACTCACTTTCCTAATATAGTCGACCACCTTCCCGACGTTCTCGATGTAGCTCCTCAAGAACGTAAACTTACGTTTACATTCGATCGAGGTACTACACGAGCTCACCTCCGACCACAGACCGGTTCTTGTGGAACTAGCCTCGCGCTCAGGCCCACTCGACCCGGATCGCCCTCCTCCCACCCAGATTGTCACGGACTGGAGAATGCTAAGCGAAAGCTTGAAATCCTCCTCCGCCCAGTTAGAATCAATTCCCGATGAAATCAACTCAGTCGCTGACATGACGGGCGCGATCGGCTCGTTCACCGAGCACGTACAATCCACCGTGGACAAGTGTTCACGTAGAGTTGAAGCGACGAGCTTTCATCGCTTCAAGCTCCCGGATGACGTGCGTGCTCTGGTGACCGAGAAGAACGCGGCTGTCCGTGCCTACAGTACTTTTCCCTGCGACGCTAACAAGTCTCACATGCGTAACTTACAGCGTGCTGTAAAGGAACGCCTTGCTGAGATGCGTGAAACGCGCTGGGACAAGACGCTGAGCGAACTTGAGCCGACTCATCAAGCCTTCTGGCAGCTTCAAAGGAAACTCAAATCCGATGAAGTAGCTTCCACCCCGCCGATCAAACGCCCCGACAATTCCATCGCCTTCGAGGACGATGAAAAAGCGGAATGTCTGGCCGACAGTCTCGAGGCTCAATGCTCGCCTAGTACCCAACCGGTCGACCCGGCTCACCTACTAAAGGTCGAAGCCGAGGTCGAGCGCAGATCCTCCCTACCACCGCAAGAAGACCCCGACGATCCCCTGCCTCCCGTCACTCCAGACGAAGTGGCAGAGATCATCAAACGTCTCAAACCCCGTAAAGCTCCGGGCCCAGATAGAATAACCAATAAAGTGTTCAAAATCCTACCCGCTTCCTCTCGTAATGCTCATGACCGCGATCTTCAATTGCGCCATGACCCATAACCTGTTCCCACAGGCATGGAAAGAGGCAACCGTAATCGGTATTCCCAAACCCGGTAAACCAAAATCAGACCCGTCCAGCTATCGCCCTATCAGTTTACTCAATGTGTTCGGCAAGATCTACGAGATACTTATCTATAAGCGTCTCAAAGATTACGTCGAAGCAAAGAGTCTTATTCCATTAGAACAGTTTGGTTTTCGAACCCATCACTCTTGTGTCCAACACGTCCACCGCATCGTGGAAGGTGTGAGCCACGGATTCCAACGTGGCCAACTCACCGGCACGATTCTCTTCGATATAGCAAAGGCATTCGACAAAGTCTGGCACAAAGGCTTGATTTACAAGCTTTACCAACTCGGTGTCCCAGACCGTCTCGTCGTCATCTTACGAGACTTTTTGTCGAATCGCACCTTTCGCTATCGCATAGACGGCACTCTTTCTTCGGCCCACCCTATAAAAGCTGGCGTACCACAAGGCTCGGTACTCTCCCCCATCCTCTTCACGCTATACACTAGCGATATTCCTAAGAACAAGCATGTTCAATTAGCCCTATTCGCCGACGACACGGCAATCTACTGCTCAGGCCGCAGCCCAGCCGCCATAGTGAGACATCTCCAAGCCTATTGCAACACCCTAGGTGTCTGGACTAGGCTATGGAGAATCGAACTCCACCCCGACAAAAGCCAGGCCATACTCTTTTCGAGCCCCCGCCGTAGGCTTCCTCCCGCGCCCCCGTCAGTCACCATGTTTGGTAGGCCGATTCCTTGGAAGGAGCATGCCAAATATCTAGGTGTAATCTTAGACCAGCGCCTCTCATTCGCCGAGCACATACGTAAGGTGCGCTCTAGAGCAGCCTTTGTGTACGGCAGATTGCACTTCTTGCTCAATTCAAAGAGCAAATTATCTCTTAAAAGCAAGTTACGCCTCTACGGATCGTGCATACGCCCCGTCATGACGTATGCTTGCCCTGTGTTCGCACAGGCAAGCCATCGCCGCCTTCACAGAATGCAGGCCCTTCAAAACCGTGCTTTACGGAAAATCACAGGAGCTCCCTATTATGTTCGAAATGAGATTCTTCATCTCGACTTAAAAATCCCTACCATCCGCCAGTATATGAAGCGTGCCGCCATACGGTACTTCGAACGCGCTGAGAAACACGATAACTCACTTATCGTGTCAGCCAGTAATTACACTCCCTCCCGCATCAGTAGGATTCGCCGCCCTAGGCATGCCCTTCTAGAACCTGACGATGAGATAACTGTCCTCCAAGAGAGTAGTAAACTCACTAGCACCCTACACAAAAACAAACCGCGTTCGTACAAACCTCGCCGCCGAGGTCCGCCGCGACGTCCCGTTCTCTGTCCTCCCGACCCTTGCTCATCGAGCCAGCCCGCGAGCTGAGCCAGTAGCTTTAAATTCCCCATTTAATAATAATGATCATATGATCCAGCCTGTCCCTTTGCTGCCTCCCCAGCGACGCCCTAAGCCGAGGTCCGACCCCACAGGGGGTACCCTTAGCGTAGTCGCTTAGTTTATAAGTTGTTTACGCCCCTGGCTGGAGGCCTTAAATTCTAGGCATCCACAGGGAAAAGTCCGGTTAAGCAGTACACGGCCTCCTAGGCTGAACTGCGAGATGCCATACCAAAAAAAAAAAAATGTTTTATGTAGTAATATTATGTTTAGATTAAGATAAGATGTTATTATTTAATTATTATGTGCCATGTTTTACTGTGATTTATGTACGTATAAGTGTTATGTTGTTTAAGTTTAATGTGTACCTTAACAATAAGTTAAGATGTCTTATATTTGTAAATAATGTTGGAAAATAAACATATTATATTGGGGTGGTTTTATTTAGTCAATGTTTAGGATACCTAGAACTAAGTCGCCTGCAGCATGCTTTGAAGGGCCTCGCCCCGCTGCTGCTAGTGGTGAAAAGGCGGCTTAGTTACAGGAATAGGCGACCTGCTCTTCACCATGGGACGTGATGAGCAGGGTTAGGGAATCCGGTGAGTACCACCACCCTAGGGTAAAACGCCGAGGGATGTCAGCGCCAGAGAGCCAGGACGCAACCTCGTGACCATGAATGGGTCAAAGGGTGGTTGGTACATACGGAGCACAGCCATGTGCTAAGTCTCCAAGGCCAAAGGTTAGGATCACCACTTAGGCTTCCTAGATTAGATCTAGCCTAGAAAATGGTGATCCTACTAAGAGACTTAGCATAGAAAACTAGGAAGGTTCTTATGGGAATAATATATAACGTAATGTATACGTATTAGAAACTAATTATAATTAAAATTGGAATTGTAACTAGAATAAATACATTGTAATATAAGAATTTACCTATGTATGACAAATAAAACCGCCCACAACCGAGCGCTAGTGTTGTTTCAACGCGGGCCCACGACCCGCTCAATAAAAGGCGGGCCGCGGCGCCCACACAGTCAGTCATCATCGAGCCTCCGTTGAAGCAACACGACGCGTCCGGACTGTTGGAACCAAGAAATGCTCGTGTTTTATTCCTGAAATCCTGATCCCGAGAAGGCGTATCTGCGTGACTTCGTGTCAAGTTCTTCAGCGCACAGGCAGGGTGCGCGGGGTGCGGCGTAACCGGCGCTTTAACATCTTCTTCGCGTCGCATCAACTGGGGAGACTGTCCCCGCCGCCGACTACTATCTTCGGGTGGCGATAACAAAGATATACTTAGAAAGTTACCTAGAGACCAAAATCGTACAAGCGGAATGAAACATATAATTCTATTTAATGCTATCAATACGTTAGTCTTTAGAACACGTGAATGCATGCAATGCTCTTTGCGATTCCATTAACAAAATTGGTTATACCGCAATTGCGGGATGTTGGTATCAAAGAGCTTCGGTAATGTTCTACAAGGTGATCGATGTAAACATTGCTTCTTATGGAGGAACTGTATTTGTAAATAATTAGGGTTTGAAGAAATATAGAAATATTATGCATCCGGAAAATACCTCACTAGGGAGCTCCTTGGTCTATTTTTTCATCTATAAGTATACATATTACGCTAATATCATACAGCTGAAAAGTTTTTTGTTTGTGTGCTGGAACGCTCTAATACTAGACCGATTTGAAAAAATCTTTTCAGTATTAAATAGCCGGGACACTTTTCACACACGATCGGTTAGCCCCATGGTAAGTTATTAATTAACTTGTGTTATGGGTGCTAGCACAACTGATAAACTACATATAGCTACATGTATACATATTTATAACTACATATTATAACACAAATATCGACCGAACCGGGAATCGAACCCAGGACCTCAGGTTCGGCAGTCCGGCATGGTGACCATTGCGCCATCGAGGCCGTCAATATTAGTATTAAATAGCCTACTTTCAAGGATGGTTACAAGCTACTTTGTATATGGTACTCAAAAACGCATTGGGTAAATGCGGAAATTACCCAGGTCATTGACTTACTCACTTATCGTTCTAACAAATACCAGTTTACACACCACACCGTATTATTCAAAGGAACAACAATACACGCACATACCCTAAACTATTAATTAACTCAGTATTACCATTGCTTAGTACCCTAAACCACAAGTTAGGGTCTAGCATAGTACAATTATTAGTTGGCAAGTAAGAGCCCGGGAGCCCACTACTCGTGAGAGACACTAACTTTCCAAACTGAATGCAACTTGCCCGTTTGAATATGTAAACATTTGAAATAATGTTGTGTTTATGCTTTTCTTATTAGCTTAGAAGCTAGAACAAAGACGTTACAAAGTTAGGTAGCAAATAAAAACTGTTGATATAAGAATCTAAACTACTGCCAAATGTTTGACCTCACGAAAACCGGTGAACCATACTTGGAAATAAATAAATATATGCACATAGTCTTCGTTTGCGTAAGTCCAGATGCACTACAGTAATGGTAATGGTCGAGTCGACGAATCATACAAATACAATGTGAATTTAACCCACACAAGTAGGTATCTCTCACCCGCTTTCGTGAGTCAAAACATCTAACTAAGAGATATTGTCCTGTACGATCCCTTAGTAATTTGACAATATAAAAATATACTGGTCAGTATCCCTGTACATAATATTTAATGAACATAAAGAAGTCACTTTTTCTTCCATAAAGTTTCCAAGATCTCAAGAAATGAGAACTTACTCCACTAGCAATGGCGCAAGAAGATAAATCACTTCATGAAGTTTTTCTTTTTATACCGTGGACTCTATTCTCTAGGCAATAAAGCTTAAAATAAATATGCTTTTTATTTTATAGCCTAGAGCTGCGACCTATTGCCTTTATTTTTATCCTTTTTTGTTTTGTCTACTTTACGTAGATACAGAAAATGCGGAAAGTCTTTAAGATGAGGAATTCTTGTAATTTTGTGTTAGTATGATTGCTTCATTATAATGTCTGTTAGTGATAATCTAAAAACTTCAGAATGATTTTCATTTGTAGGTTAAAGGATTCATAATATACCTTGGATGCGTTGTAAGTATAAGGCCCTTTTCACACGTATCACGGCACGGTCGCCGGGCCGTGTAAGGCAGAATATTATTATGCCGTGCCGTGACCGTATGTTTACTTAGATGTGAAAAGGCCCTAAGTAAGAATATAAAACGCCCCGATATTTCGCAAACCTAACACGTAAATGGCTAGTATTACCATCAAAGTCAGTGAAAAATAACTAACAAAACGTTGAAAAGGTGGTTATTATGTAAATTTCTAGTACCTTCGATTAAGTTATTTGCGTGAATAATACACTTTATAACGCGGCAATTCCCTCCTTTATTAATGGGGTTTTACCGTGATATTGGTGTTTAAACTTGTATAAATAATTGCTGAGATTATTTCGTTATACTTTTACTTCTTTAATAAGTGAGGCAGTTTTGTCATTAAAAATTCAAGCGGAAAATTCGGGTAAATGAGTTCGTTTTCCTCTAAGGTCTTTCACCTTCATATTCTAACTAGCCGTTTACCGCATTTCCACCTATGCCCCGAGAGGAATAGTTCGCGCACGCGGATAAAGAGTAGCCTATGATTTTTCTTTAGCCTTAGATTATCTGAGTACCAAATTCATAATTACTCCAGTAGTTTTGGCGTTAAAGCAAGACGGATAGAGTTTCACATTTATAATCGTGGAGGTGAGAAACGCATATAAAAGCTAGTAGGTATGTAATAATTAAGTGGATTTTTCTACTATCATCATCGCATAGGTAAATAGATGCTATAAATTAAAGCCAGATTCTAAATGTGAATAGTAAATCAAGTAAACATGTAATAAGTATTTACTTCAAATAAGTAGTAGTTAACACAAGAACCTACCTACTACAGCAATTTTTATTACACAACTACTTAAAATCTGACCTAGGTTTTGTATTTAGTGCCATAATTTGTAGCAATATAAATGTTAAGCTAATACCTAATAATAGAACCTAGGAATAGGTCATAAATCTAATATTATAACTAGCCTATAGTTTTAAAAACTTGTAAAGAAAATTAAAACTTGATCTAATGAAATGAGCCTAAATACAAACCAGGGTAAGGGGTTCCGCATCCAGTTGTTCCCGTTTAAGAGAACTTCTCCCCGGATAAGACAGTAGCCAATGTCTTTTTTCCGGCGTTAGAGTATCTACATATGTATTTATTTTAACTAGTTTTGTAGTTTTTGCATGATAGCGCGAACACACAGACTGACTTACCTTCTCATTTACGATTGCCAAAAATATGAACAGTCACCTAAAACATGCATCATTATGTAAAGAGATAGTTAATATCTCAAGTCTAATTAGCCCTTACTAATGTAAGTAATATCTTTAGCGTAAGTAGTTTTAGCCTAAATGTTCAGTGCCAGTATCTATAGAAATAAACCAATATTGATCATTTCTATCTTGGCAAAGTTAGGCACTGATTCAGAGAACCTAATACAATTTCCTGAGTAAGTAAGTTTATATCTAATCGGAGCCGATCTTATATCCGATACAACTTAGCTTCCAACTTGAGATGATCCAATCTTGGCTATGTTAACTACTGTAATGTAATATTTATCAGTGTTTGTTACATTATTTTATGAACTCATAATGTATTTTATTACCAGAAGGTTATTCTCAGCTGTGTGTAATATAATACTGAGCTAAATGCAAGGAAATCAATCAACAACTAGCTTCTACCTGACGTTTCATTCGCATCTCTTCTCGCTAAATAAGCTAACTACAATACCTACTGAAATATAGAATATTTTTTAAAGCTTGCTATTGCCAAAATATGACTATATTTAGCTGTATCCTGTATAAAAAATTGAAGATTGAGGAATTTCCTAAAATCCAGTTATTTTAGTTATAAACTAAAAAGTAATTTATTTCTGTTGAAAACAGGTTACCGAATGTTGAGTCCCAAATAAACTATTAGTAAAGAAATACTTTTAAAAACTTTTCATAAAAATATTTTTCAATGAAGTCAGAGCTACCTAAATGGGTACCTAAATATCGGATTTAGTTCGCAGACTGCTAAAGTATCTATAAATAGACACCTAAATGTTTAAACTGCCTTTTCACGTTTGGCCTAACGCTGTGTATCAAACATGCTTCTACACTTACCCTTATATTTAGAACGAGTGATTATTTTGCTTTTTAGTGCCGTATTCAAATTCAAATAGCATTTTAGAAAGTCCCAGAATATAGAGGACTGGGTATAAATACTAGCATGGACTTCTCTGGAGTTACGACTATCTATGGGCGGTAATTGCTTACCATCAGGTGATAAACTTGCACTAGAAAATATCTGAAATCACCAAACCGCACTGAGCAAGTGTAGTGATTAACGCTCAAACCTTCTCCGTGTGACGACGGACGACGTACAGAGGACGTCTGTACCCAGAAGTGAGTCGATAAAAAGGCACATTACGAGGCGATCTGTTTCCTGCTTTGCCTATCAAATAAAAATGAAATCGTTCACTCAAATAAAATCGATAGAACATGATTTAAATCAAACAAACCGCAACAAGCCAACAATAAAACGAAAGCAAGAAAAACAACGCCATATAATCCGTTTCTTTACACAACACTGACGACGAAAGGGAAAAGATATATCTTTTTAAATTCCGTCAAAGGCCAGATTCGGTTATTTTGTGATCTCCGTTTACTATTCGCTTTATACTCGATACTCGAATTGTTATGGAATCGCAAAATGTTTGCTATCGCCGCCCGTGAACGATGGCGTAACTGAACATCGTAAATCTGTGATACGGATTTTGTAGACACAGCTGTATTACATTTTTGTTATCTTTCGTTCGTAGGCTGAAGAGAATGGAACATTTTCTTTATTGTTTTGGCGAGTTTTCAGTCTTTTGGGGTTATGTATTCGATGTTTAAGTACACGTAAAATTCAGGGATCACTATTATTTTTCAGAAATACACATAAATATTTCACCCACATTTCACTTAAATCTCCGGAGTTGAAAATATGATTGATGTTTTTCCAGTCTTTCCAACTACATTCCAAAATTTTCCGCTTCACGAAGTTGCATTAAAATGGTTGTCTAACAAGCAACACAGTTTACCTTTGACACAACATTCACGGAACTCCAACTCAACATAACTTGACTGGAAATATTTCGGCATACGTCTGCTGCACAATGCACAACTTCACTTCCCCAAAATACCCGTGAAACAAAATTGTTGAACAAACAGGCACGGCTACTTTTAACAAACTCTCATATTTGCTCAAAGTCCATATTACGTATTAACCTAAAGTTAAGTCCCGCTTATAAACCCGTTATGCTAGATTTTTTGTTACATTTGCATTTCGCAAAAACCGTCGACAATCTAAACGACAATAAACGTCCCAGTTCTGCATTCATTTACAGCGGGAAGTGTTGACGTTCGCGAAACAATGGAAGGACTCGCGCGCGTTCCCATCTCTAACTACACAATACATCGACGGTTATTCACCACGACAGAAAGCTGGAGTCTATCTGTGCGACAATGGACATTGTGGTGTTCGATTCGTTCGCTTTACAATTGTCGAGTGCCGCCAATCGCTTCGTTGCGTTCTAATTCAATAGCGGCCTCCGTGAAATAATAAAATGCAGTTGCCTGGTTGTGAAAATGCACCGATGGGATTTGCGATTGTATCAGTGTTGCGGACTTGTTTCACAGCGTTGTCGGCGATATAAACAAAAAATCGATAAATAAATAAAATAATGGAGTAAATGTTTACACTCTTTACTTCGGTGGATGTTTTGCTAGTCAAATAAGTAGTTTCAGAAGGGAACATCGTTCCACTATGCTTCCATTCGTAGAATCTGGATCAATTTAACGTATCGAGCTCCTACGCGACATTGCACGCTTATTGCATATTTTTCTGTTCACAACACCAGCCTATACCCTAAAATAATTTCGCGAGAGGGAGACACCAACCGTAATTTAAACCGTCGAAAAAAAAAAACCAATTGGAATTTGTCATCAACGACCTCTCGTTCCAACACTTTTGTTCATTTAAAACAGTTTCCCAATTTCCAATGACAAAGCAATTTGATCGAATGAAATCGGAAAAAAACCGTGCCGTGTAATATTTGTCCCGTAAATTCTGTAATGCAGATGTCAGGTGCATGCGGCTGCAGCGATCCGAGAGATTGCCTCCCTAGTGGCTTGATATCCATGATAATGCAGCGAATATCTAGGAATCGGAACATTTTTGGATACATTGGAATTATTTGAATTGCGCTGTGTGAAAGTAGGGTAGGTGTTCCGACTTGAACCAGTGTTAATCCGGTTGGTATCTGGATTTAAAATGATGTCAGTATTATGGCTATAATGAAAATGACGGTAAAATGATTTCTCAAAAAAGAGCTCATGAAGTTAATTAAGTAATGTTAACTGCATAGGTTGGCTTTTAATAAGACCTTCAAAACATATATGTTAATTAAATAATTTTACAGTATACGGAATAATACACGGGGTTAGGAAAAGGCTCGGAAGAAGATGATAATATCATCATACATACATATCATATCATTCTACATATTATGCAGAATGATATGTCCCTTACATCACGTCGTTATTAAAAAATACCGGGGATGTATTACATCCATTACCTGATAATGACAGTTGACAATCAATATCCACATCAGACAGGATAGGTAATAGAATTATCTAAGGACCTACTCAATACAATCTGCCTGCCTAATCACAGGCTGTCCACGTCGAGTGTCAAATTGTGCTGATTCTGACCATCGATCTACGTTAATCAAAGACCAGTGTAATGCCATATATAATGGGATAGCAATGCGTTGCTATGTTTCAGGGTAATAAGATGCCTTGGGGGCTGTTGCATGTATGTTAGTTATTGGAGCTAATTTTCCGTAATTGCAACTTATTGACCAAGTCTGGCTGTAGTTGTTTTGGTCATTTTTGTGCTTTAATATATTTAATAGGTAATAATAATTAAAATAAGTAGTTATTTATAGTTATCGGCACGATATCGAATATATACGAATCACTTCTGCGCAGATGTAGGTCAGAGCTCAAGATTCGTGCCGATAACTATAACGCACTAAGTTAGGTATAAACATAATATACATAGGTTTATTTAAATTATTAAACTATTTACTTTGAAATACTGTAGGATATATTTTTTATACAGTGTTTTTTTCAAACACAACAAACTCTCGGGGTACTAGAATTTCAGAATTCCTGGAAACGATTTTCAATACAGAGTATCTCAAAGTTTAAGCCTATGTATGTAGCCATGTACAACCTAAAACTAGGCTTGCAACGAATATTCGGTGTTCGGTATTTGGTTGCGTTCACGATACCTATGTTGCATCGAATATCTACACACTACTACACTATTCGCCGAATACCGATAAATAAGAATTATTAGGTACTCAGAACATTAAAAGCAGCTACCCACAGGATTTGTTATGGTAGGTACTTAATAACAGTGGAATACTTATTTTTAAAAGTATATTTATACATTAAAGTTTGCTACAATATTGCATTGGGTGTAACCTGTAAAGATATTTTGTATGTTTGGAGAGAGTAAATAAATAAATAGCTGAAAGCTTCCTAATAAATTGTTAATGTAAGTCAAGTATTTGGGAACCGCCATGACGACAAAGATGGACAAAAAATACTGACCCTAAAACCTACAGAGAGAAACATGAAACTATATAATTTGTCAGACATTAAAATAAACAATTCAAAACAATTTAATTACCACTACGACGGTACAGTCACTAATTACCAGAACATTATCACACAGCTGTATATCAAACTAGTCTTTGTTGCAACAACTTCGCGCCAATTTACGCGCGAAGCGTTGAACTGTGAGCAGATAATGGCGGTCTTACTTCGCTCGTACCGCAATTAACACCAACACAATTTTGTATTTGTATTTGTTGGAATTGTAGTCGTAGCACAAATGTGTACACAGATTTTCATCATCATCACCATAATTCTTAATGTGATGACAAGAGGGTGAACTTCTTCGAGGGGTTGAATTTCTTTTAAATGTTTGGAGGTTGCTTGTGAGTTTGAAGGAATTAAGATAATGCAACTTCATGAAAGATTAAGCAAGGATATACCGAGAACAAAATAACTTTGGGATTGAGATTAAGTTTCTGTGTGTAAACGTAAAGTTGTTGCCATCTACTGGGAGCAATCAAAAACTGAAATATTCCATGAAACTCTTCAATGACGCAAATAATTTAGATCACATTTTACTATTAACTAAAGAATGACAACATTCATGTATTAACATTACAGCTTTAGTTTATAGCAGTTTAATACTTAACAGTTCTGTAATTAAAATTAAACCATTTCAAGTCGTAAAATGAGTATCCCAAACATCTAACATTTCGTAAACCACGCTTTTATAGTCGCACATACCTACATACATAATATATTAGCTTCAGATCTAGTGCTAGAACAAGCTAGACAATTCACTATCTCTGCATAGCTTGACAGTATCATCGATCTCCGGCCAGAAGCCACAGCTTTAGAACTTTCAATAGTAGCTGGATCATTAACTGTAACCTATATTTTAATCAATGGACTGCAGTTCTAGAAATATTTGAGTTCCTGAGAATATTTTTTTCTCACTAACTTAAGTATTGTATTGTAAATGCTATCGTTATGATGCTAGAGTAAAGAGGTAAATCATCCAAAGAGCAATTTTAGGAAAAGACTTAAACCAATTCACGCTTCCAGGTAGACTATTTTATTAAATAAAATATTATGTAGTTGCAAAAAACAAAACAAACGTACCTTTTTGCAGACTTACAATGCACGTTTCTCGCAATTATTTGAACAACATAATTTATTAAAGGTTTCTATTTGGTACAAACATTTGAGTCAAGGGTTGTAAAGTACCGCTACTTTTGCGGTTCCAGGCGCTTTGAAACTCGAGCGACGAAAATAGGTCACACAACAGTAGTTTTATTTCTTAGAGTTTCGAAAAAATTTAAACCCCTGAAATTATTTTCTTTGTAACTAAACACGGTACATTACATAAAGGGTTTGAAAATTCACTGTAATGCAGATTTTGAGCCACGAAAGGTTCGTCTCCATTTCATTGAAATTGGAGTGGATAGTCAACGAAAATTGATTTCTAGGATTTGGCATACAATTCTGTTACCTTGTGGAAACGATACCAAAAGTGGGACAACCAATCAAACTACAATGCATCGGATAACTATTACAAATCTCCTGGAAACTTAATGAAAAGGACTATAGGAAGTTGTTTTAAGAAAATTGCAGGGAAAATACCTGCTATAGTTAAAATGTAGTTAGGGTAAAAAGGCCTAAAACCTTTATCGACATCCTTCTAATAGTTTTTATTGCAAAAGAGTTTATACCGCGAGACGGGTTAACCCTCAATTGAGTTGATTGTGAAATGGCCCGTATTTTCAGATACGCTTCGAAATAATTGTGTGGCTTTTAACATTATTATTATAATATTAAAGAGACTTAAGATGGCTTAAGATCTATGGGAAATCTATAGAGAGAGATAGTTTCAAAAGTTATAGGAGTAATTGTCAAAATATAAAAAATATAATTTTGATAAGCTTATTGTTGATATCTTTTAATAAAAAATATGAGATAGTAGAATTGCGAACCACCCTTTTTGAAAGTATGTTAAATAGTTTATTTTGTAGCTCACACTTTTTATTACCAATTTTTTTGAAACATGTTATAGCTTCTACGATGATAAAAGAAAACGAGATTTCATAAAACTATGAAGTATACAGTTAGACTCGTACTAGATTTCGGAGAGTTTCATAGCAGGAATGCTCACAAAAAAAAGTAGGACTCACTTCAAACAAGAGGACTGACGTAGATTTTAGGATTGCAGAATCCAACGATACGTTTCTTTGTTTTAGTTTTTAAGCCTTTTGGATGCTACGATTGAAAGTGCTTATCCTATCTGGCATTTTTTTAGTGCTGCGTCAAAATAAATCTACACAGTGTACACAGTTGGAAATAATGCCTTTTTGGACTGGATTTGTTTTTTTTTTTCTATTATTTTGAAAAGCATACAAAAAGCCTAAACCCCTTGTAAAAGCTTTCTGTGTCTGCTCTCAATATCTGTACTAGTAAATGTAATAAAGCAAACAATTTTGTACCTTAAAGGCACCAAAACTACTAATCCGATTTGAAAACTTATTTTACTGTTAGAAAACTACACTATTCTCGAGTAACATAGGCTATATTTGATCTGGGTACGGGCAGAAGTACCTTTGGGAATGCGGGAAAGAAACCGCGGTTAAGCAACTAGTTTATAGTAATCGGTAATATTCTCCTACCGCATAGATTATATCCTTCGCTTTATCTGCCCAAATTCAGAAAATGCTCGGGAGATGATGTCTGCCCAAATTCCCATTACAAACATGTCTCCCTAACACGGAACTTCACACGAATTCGACCCCCAGTAATTGAGGTTCGGACCTAACCCTTTCACTAGCAGATCTTCAAAGTTATACCCAGGGAAATGTGTCGGCAATGTCGACAATGTCAGCAGTGTCGGCAGTGTCGGCTCCAATCGAAACGTCTAGATTAGGTATAATGATCCGTTCAACAGTACTATTGTAGGTTCAACTATTTGTAATTTAGACCAGCTGTTCCCGACAGTTACTTGGGAACAGACAATGTTTTATTCATCTATAGTTCAAGGAAGATTTATTGAATGGAACTTAAACAATGTTAAATTATTTAACTTCACGTACCTACTGTTTTTAACCCTGAACATGCTTCATGTCGTCCTGATGTATATAAAAATATCTAGATACATGTTTGCTGGTTTCTTCCGTCTATATGTGTTTCATTATATCTTAGGTACCTCTACATAGGTAGGTACTTTTTGTTTGTCTGCTTATCTCAATCTCTTCATATAATTTCATTATATTTGTTCGACCTATAAAAAAAATGGAACACACAAAAAAATACCAGAACTCTATAGTCACGCGACTCTTAAAGTTATTTTCAAAAAATTCTTCATTCAGTGGAATTTGTTGATCGCGTTGTTTGGGCAATACGTTCACTTCAGTCAGGTCTTATTGCGAAAGTTTACATTGAGCGGGTACGGGCGTACTGCATAGTATTGTTATCCAAGGAAAAACGGCCGAGCTCTGTCGTCACGCTATTGTTCGAAGTACGGGGCTGTGGGATGGTGCAAGTGTTGAGAGGGGAGGTTTAATTGATTTGCATTGCAATTTGGCTAGATTTTCTTTTTATTTTATTAACATCTGCCTAGCTTTTTCCCTACTATACCTATACTAAGGATCGACTTCCAGTTTAACAGCGTGCAGCTGAGCACCTGTGTTTAACAAGGAGCGACCGACTATCTGACCGATACTCGGGCATCCCAATACCCTTTTTGTAAGACTGGTTGTCAGAATTTCTGACTTCTGACTACACGTCGACTAACTAACGACTGTCTAGAAGAAGATAAACAAAATTATGGAGACCGCTTAAAATCATTGAAGCAAACAAATCTCACTACACTTTCAACATACAAAAAATAACGCCTTGTAGAATGGCAAAGGCAAAATTTCACTCAGAAAAAAAAACACTATCATGTTTATTTACCTGCAGTTGAGAGTGACTCCTCGTGCTTACTAAACAAAACTCCAAAAAGCAAAGTTTCATTTCACACGAAAATATTTAAAATTCAACTATATTTCGGCACGAATGTCGCATGAAATGACTCGTGTAAACAAACTTTGATGCTCCCGAAATTCGGTGTCGTCACAATTTTGCATATGACAGAACTTCAAATACTAGCTTTTAGTTATGACATATATGTATTTGCATAAACAAAATTGTTAAACAACATTACGTTTACTTAAGAGATCTGATGTTGGTTAAATCACGGCGCTGCGTTGCCCATGCTGGGCACTCCGCCAACGTATGCAACACCGAATCTTCGTTGCCGGTGCCACAATGGTGGCATTCGGGCGTGGGCTCCCGGCCTATGCGACACAGGAACTTTCCGAAACAACCATGTCCGGTGAGAACCTGTGTCAGCCGGAAGCTGAGGGCGCCGTGGCTTCTCTCCAGCCACTCCTTCATTACGGGCCTTATCGCCGCGATAACGGCGTGCCCTGCCGTGGGTCGTGCAAGCCTCTGCTCCCACTCCGCCATTAACACTTGGCGGAGCTCAGCCCTACGCGCCTCAACTTGTCGAGGTGCGAGACGCTCGCCCCGCCCCACCGCTTCCTCGCGCCATGTATAGAGTGACGCGAGGACTCTTCCGTCCATGTCCCACGGCGGAGATCCGGCTAGGAGACATGCCGCTTCGAACGAGATCGTTCGGTAACCCCTTATGACCCTGATGGCCATCGCTCGCTGTGGTCTTCGTAGCGCTGCGCGGTTGCGGGCCGCCAGGGTGTTCGCCCACACTGGCGCGGCGTACAGCGCCATCGCCCTCACGACCCCCATATAGAGCCTCCGGCAGGAGGCGGCGGAAAGGGTGAGAGAATCTGCTACCTCTCTCCCCACCCGCAGCAGACGTAGGGGGCGTCGCAGGGTGGCTGATCTCCGGCCACCATAGGGCGCGGCCTGCGGACGACAGACTAGGGGCGTCTGTCGTCCGATCAGAAACAGGCCTCGAGACGGTGGCGTTGTGTTGCGCGCGCCTCTCTCAGTGAAGTTACTGTGGCCGCTGGGTGACGGCCACAAAGGGTGACGGGGCCCGCCTTCGAACATCTGGCGGGCCAAACCCTGTCGGGGGTGCGGAAGAATGCTTTGGCGATACCCGTGCCCTCTGACAACAGGTAATTGGAGGCAACACCAGGTAGGGTTTTTAGCCGGTAAGAGTCCGGCACACCCCTCCACCTGCCCCAGGTGGAGTACAGTCCATGAGGATTTTCCCCCCTGACAAAAAAAAAACTGATGTTGGTCCGGTACAACAAAGGATTTCGAAATTCAAATTCTATGTCTTCTCTCGTGCTTTTATTATGAATCATGGTCATTATAAAATGTCATATCTACCTGCTTACTATTGTTTTAGCGCTAACTTTTTTTTCAAACTTTTTAGTATGATTTATTTATATTTATTTATTCAGGTATTAATTTATTCAACCAGAAATATATTTTTTAAAATATGAACTAGTAATTAATCATAATCATAGTGCTCAATTATCTTATTGTACTTTTGTCAACTTTTATTTTCAGTTTGGACCACGCCCCAAGTAACGATATGCAAGTAACTTAAGGAAATGAAAACTATTTGTATATCTATACGAACACTTTTGTTCCAAATAAAATTCTGGACATTTTAAATGGTGGTAATGTACCTAAAGAATCTTTTTTAAACATTTACCTAAGAATTTCAAACTGTTACCATTTATCTAATCTAGAATAAAGTCAGCTAAACTAAATATAGTAAATTGGAAAAACAATGGACCATATTATTGCATTATACACATTTTTATATAGATATATAAATGCAAATTGGATAAATTATTAATAATCCGTCTAGTTATAAAAATGAATAAACCCATCATATGCTACTTAGAAATCAGGCCAGGCTCCTATAAATTGAACTAATTAGAATGATCAATCTTGAACATTTGAACCAATATTGAATCGAAATGGCTTCACTTACAGTACCTATTTCAAAGCTATAACTCTCTTTCAATTCTCCGTTTGGAAACATAATCGCAGTATTTCCTTGCTTTTAATAATTTCCTTAGTAAACGAGTCTGCGAAATGCAAAGCCATTTTTAATATAGTTTACGTTATTTTGCCTGACAGGTATGCAATATTCAGGATCGCGGTGAAGGCAGTCATATCTGTGGAGTATAAAAAGTAAATGTAAAAAAGTTTTAATTTACCTAATTTCAATCTCGGATAGGTTACTATGTTAGGTATAGATACTTGCCAAAATAATTACAGCTTTTTTATCGTCCCATTGCTGGGCACAAGCCTCCTCTCACACGGAGAAGGATTGAGCATTAATCAACACTCTTGCTCAATGCGGGTTGGTGATATCAGACTATATAGTCCAGGTTTCCTACAGATGTTTTCCTTCACCTTTTTTATCAGCCATTGGTGTCCAAGATATACTTAAAAATTACATACAAACTTAGAAAAGTTGCATTGGTACTTGCCTGAACTGGAATGGAACTCACACCCTCATACTCGAGAGTTTGGTTCTTTACCCACTAGGCCACCACGCCACTAATGTGGTTCACTTACTGTCGCAAAATAAAAAAATCTGTAAGGCTATAGTGATATTGGGCTTTTTGATACAGGATCCCAAGTAAATCCACGTTAGTGAATTGAAATAAAAAACATTTCACAGCGGAGTAATACCCCTGCCTATTCGTAGAATACCATATGTAGCTTTCAAACAAATTGTGTAACACAATAACTGTGTTATATTACGTTGGTTTTCCCGTAGGCGTACGGATTATTTAAAAAAAAGAGGTACTATAACCACCGCAGAGTAAGCTTTTGATTGAAAGTAATACTTAGTTAACAAATACTTGAAACACATGCTTTCATAAATGCACGTAAAAATCATCACATTACTTTCATAACAAGTACAAACACAGCAACAACATGATACGACGTTATCGCGACTAAGACGCCATCATCAGATTAGTTCAACAGTACCATTTATAGCATTGTCATCAGAATAACATACAGATGTCAATTTTCATGACGTTACGATCCTTGGCAGATGGTTCATAAGTTACCTTAAATTCCAATACATAGATAGTTATATATAGGTCGACCTAGCAAAAGCGTCTAAACTAGCACTTCATTTCTAAAAATATTCAAACCAAATTATTAAATGTTATTCATGAAATCCCACTGAATCGACAGTAACTGCAAAATCGCGAGCTATCTAGTTGACCCACTGATTTCTTCTCTACACATTAATGGGAGCGACGTGACAGTGCATAGAAATTAGCCAGCCATTTGAATGTTAAATAAAATGTATGAATTTATTTTATGGGAAAGTCCTACTACGTTCAACGCTTCATGTGTTTTTATGGCTTAAAAAAAATGTAGATCTATACAATGTCCACATGGATAAAAATAAAACCTAAAAAAGGGTCCCAATATACACAAACAACTACATCAAGTCAAAAAGAATAGGTACCATTCATACAGGTTTTAACAAAAAAATACTTTTCGAGTCTTCATAAATAATGTTTGGTTCGCAACAAGGTCACGGATCCATCATAATGATCCCCTCGACATGATCAGGCATGACATGACAGTACATTTTTCTCATACTTTTTGTCAAAGCCTCCATTTTTGTTCAAAGTTAATTTCCTGTGAAATAAATCCTCCATCCGGCGACCTATTTTCGAATAATTATTCGAAATTGAAAGGCCATCGAGATATCGTCTCGATGCTTCTCGATTGTTTTTTCGATTATTATTCGATGTGTATCGATTGGAAAATTGATAATGAAACTCTTTGATTTCAATATTTGTTACAAATTGCTTGTTATTGTTTTCTTATTTGATGAGTAAATAAATGTTGGAGTATCAATTGCATATTGAACGATAAGATCCGCTTGTTTTATGAAAATAATAAATGAATACAATGTTTTCTTTCTTGAATTTTCTTGACAGTTATTAAAATCGGGAAACCATAATTGTGAGTTTTTTACTGATTGCCAGGTTTATTGGTTGTGCATTATCTACTTCTGTATTCTTAGCTCTTTACTGGAGAGAGTATATGCTTTGCGTAAAGCTCAAAAGGTTTAGGCTCATTCTCATTACAATTTGGGTTTTAAAGCCTAAGTTTGCCCACAAGAGAAACAAAATCCTTGAACTAATCTGTATTCACACTAAGCTTACTTTACAAATGAATTTTTCACCATTAAACCATACACCCGAATCACCTTTCACCAGGGTTCTAAACCACATTATCTCTCTTAGAGCTTCTGCACACTGCAAACTTTTAGTCGGCCGATAGTTTGTTTGGGCTCATTAATCAGTATGTAGATATATCGTAGTACAGACGGCCTAAAAACTTTGATTGGAATCAAGATTTTCGGTGTTTGTTTGTAAATATAATTTTAACAATATTGTATTGAATATATTTGAATTGAAATAGACAGCTGTGTTGCTGGGAAGTTTGTTCTTCACCGCTTCTTCTTTCCAGCTATAACACTAGGAAGTGGTGAAAGGGGGCGTTTTGGAGCTGCCAGCCTTTTGTTATTTTGACGTGAAAAAATTCTGATCAATTAGCCTAAGTACTCTCAATAAACGTTTTTGACATTGACTAACCGTCGGCCGATTATTTAGTCTGAAGTCTGCACCCTCTTAATCTGTTATATCTCCGTCGTAGGGTGTATTATAGCTAGCAAATTGAAATCTCTAAGCGACTGGATCCCATAGCGGGCTCTAATCTGCTAAATAATAGCGTTTGAAACAATAAACCGAGATTTGAAATAACGCACGATGTTACTTCGGAGGTAAATGGTTTAGATAACTAAGTGTTTGTCTTGGGTTTGCTCGCGTTTTAAGGGTAATTTATACCAATAAAATAAAGGGGAAATATTTTTTTGTTTGTGTTGAAACTGCTGAACCCATTTAAAAAAATGATTCTTTGTTGGAAAACTAGACACATAGGTTACATTTTATTTGGGTACGGGAAGAAGTTTCCCCAGGGCTCGGGTAAAACCGCGAATAACAGCTATAGTTCATGATGTCTTTCGATGTTAAATATCTTATAAAATATCCATACGTCATTATTAAATAGACATTATTATTCAGCCGTTTTATTGAGAGAGTATAACAACAAATAAACCAACAAACTATTATTTATTTTTAGTTGGGATTGTTTTATTTTCTATGGCTACAGTTGTTTGTAAACCATAGGTGTTTGTCTGTGTAGCTATTAGTAAGTAAATGTCAATAGTGTATATCGTTGTGTTTATTTGTACCTTCTATACTCGACGGAATATTTGTCTAATGTTATAGAAGTAAATAGAAATGGTCAAGTTACTGGTATGTACGTATATGCTATATGCTTTTGTATGTAATTCTTGTAAATACACAGCCAAGTTACGGACTTGTAGATAATGTCTTCTTGTAGGTTCATCATCATCATCAGCCTTTTTTCGCAGTCCACTGCTGGACATAAGCCTCTCCAAGTGCACGCCACTGAGATCGATTTTCGGCTTCTCGCTTCTTGTAGGTCATTTTGTCACATCTTGTTCCGCAAATAAATTGCAGCACTAAATACCACTATTAGTAGTTAGTATTGGAGTACCGTACATGCATAATTATGATAACTTTGTTATTGAAGTTTACGAGTGCCTATTGAGGATTGGCAAATTACAGGATATCTCGCAACAATTATAATGCTGTATTGTAATGCTTTAATGATTTTGATATACCTAGAATCATCGGCACGAATCTTGAACGATGACCTTCACTTGCGCAGAAGTGATTTATTAGCAAAGAACCAATCCCGAGTGACGGCTAGGACGCGATGCGCTGCGGGCCAATCACCGCTTTCGCCCGCCCCCGCGCCTCACTTCATACCACAAAAGGGACCCAATAAATTACTTCTGCGCAGGTGAAGGTCAGCGCTCAAGATTCGTGTCGATGATTATATCTACCTATTTAAGTAACGAGTGGATTCGGAGAAAGAACCGCCCTCAAATAAAAATGTATTTCAAGCTGCATGTCCCAATTCTAAAATACAGCGAGGATATTCATGCCCTGATGAAAGGATCCCTTGAGGACACTCCTTCAATACAGAATTTGTGAATGTAGCTGTGAATTCCAACAGAATGTGTGAATGTGCTATCTTTAGATTTTCGGCTGCGATATGGAACTGCCCAGACACCTCTCGGGAGTTTTCTGCGAAATAACCAATGGTATAGTCGGATTTTCTAGAAAGTTCGTACTTCTCATTTTAAAATGATTCCTCATATAACCGTTATAGATCTGAGCGTTTTAAGAACGTTGCTTTAACAGTTTCGTAGCTGTGGATAAAATACAAAGTTGTATTTTTTGCTCTTTGCTACCTATATTACGTTTAAACTATGCGAATAAATAACACAAGCATATCAGACATCATTTTTCTTAAATACTGAATTTCATTCAACAACCAGACACTGTCACAACCAAACCCTAGCCCATAACATAAAAAACTACAAACCCTAACCCCTTTACTGCTACAAAAACATGTAAAACCACTCCAAATATTGACCCGACCGTCAACCTGTCATCGCGTGGACTCCAAGCATTATAATGGGGTTCATAACGCTCTTCATAACCACTCCACAACTATTGTGTTCACGTTAGCCAAAGTTTACCCTGGCCCCAATATGGCCGACTTAAATATTAAAGCTGGATAAAGTCATTAAGCGGGAATCGATTAATTTTGCCGATGAATGATGATAGTGCGGTTAATTGGATGTCGTGTTGAAGGATACGTGCCATATTTTGGTGGGTTTAAGTATTAATAATTAATTTATTTATTGCCCTTGTTGATAGGCCACTTTGCATACAGAGGGTAGTCAGTGCTGATTGTACCTATAATAATATATCAGTCCCCTTAAGAACCTGTAGATGAAATATGCAATGTACCTCTATAAAATATGGAAACGCCCACAAGACTTTTTTAAAAGCTGTTTCAAAGTGGCATAAAAACTAAAAACTAGCTTTTTATAAACTATATTTTATTTTTATAAAATATTGAATTCTAGATGCTAGTTCCATTAAAGTTTATAGGTCAGAAAAACTCGCTGCTGTAATAACAAGTTTAAAACTTAAGAGCAAAACAAACGTGACATTTAATTACAAACAGTTTGAACTGACATTTCACTGAATATCTGTGGTAAAAAATGTACTACTTTGTAGAAAAATATATAACTTGAAAGTGGGATTATTTTAAACTGCTTTGAAAATTAAGAGTTCTTGTAAATAAGTAGCGATTTACAAACATCAAGTAGTTAGTCCATGAAGGCCGCATAGGCTTTTCATACAGCGCTGTCAGTGTGGGTGTTGCTATTTCAAGGCATTCACCACGAAAACTGAGGATTAACATTATACTCAAAATACAGTCTTTTAACTGTGACTTCAAGTATCTATCGTAATTGCGTATCCACACAACAATTATTGCAACACAATTTGAAACAATAATTTTGTTTATGAGTAGGTATACTTTGGACATTCCACTTGCCCCGGTTATTATACTACTAGCTTCCGCCCGCGGCTTTGCCCGCGTCAAGTTCGGTTATATTGTGTTTCCAAGAGAACTCTTCAAAAGTCCGAGATAAAAACTATCCTATGTTCTTTCTCAAGGTCAACTCTATCTATGTACCAAATTTTATTAAAATTAGTTCAGTGGTTTAGACGTGAAAGCGTAACAGACAGACAGACAGAGCTACTTTCGCATTTATAATATTGGTAGGGATCTGGCAGTTACGTATTAGCCTGACTTTGTTAGGTGGCGTTGCAGGCTTTGAAATGTACATTTTCGCATATGGTTTTTTGGTAAAACCTACCTATGTGTCGTGTCAGGTAAAAGGATCATAGTCATGTATTCCCAGCCTATCTGTGTCTGTCATGCATTCTGTCATGCATTTTTATTTACAGAGCCAGCTGTGTAGTTGGCCAAAATAAAAACTAAAGATGGTTGGCCCATTACGTTATTAAAATTTAGAAGTTAGAAATTATTCGAATCACTTGATATAGGTAGGTTCATGTAGGTATTTTTGTCTTATAGACAGGACCTTTCACAGAAAGAGTTTTTTCCTGTATATATCTAGTGTGCCCATAAAATATTGAAAAAATAATTTGCTCATACATATTTACCTGCCTGATATAGCACGTAAAGGTTGTAAGAAAACTCGGAAAGGGTTCCTGAAATGATTTACTTATTTGGGTACGTTTTTACTTGTAATCACTGAACTAGAAACTAGGGTCCGATATATTTGTGTAGCCTGACAGTGAAGTGGGTTAGCTAAGTGAAAGAAGTGCTAGAAACCATGTTTTTCTAGACTATTCTATAGAACCCTAGTTTGCCTAATGTTTCTAAAACCAACAATGACGTAGGCAAATGTTCTATTTGACTTTTGAACTGGAGAAGTTCTTGTTTTATTTGTTTTTTTTTTTTTTATAGGTGTATTATAAATTGCTTTTCTAAAAAACCTCAACATTTTTACTTAATTAACCCTTAAGAATTTGGCTTTAATATTTATTGAGTAAATACATATACTTACATATACATATAGTAAATACGTATAAATATAAATACATATACTTCAGTATTGTGGCAATCAAAGCATTTTCATCAGATAAAGACTCAAAGACAATCGTTATCAACCATGACTATCTAAGGCGATTTTTCATTACCGAATAACCTTCAGCAAGATATAGGACCGTAGTGAAAGTAAACAGTGAAAACTTACACAATATTGAAGTAAAAGCGACAACGTTTACTGAACAAATATTACACTTCCATGAATTCCCAAACACGGTATTCCGGTGAACATGCAAATATTGGATGGCAAGTATCGGGGTTCGATTCAAACTAGATTTTGTTATATTTGCCGCCCCGCCCGAGTGTTTGCGCGGCAAATTCGCGCGGCAAACACGACAATTGACGGAATTTATTGATAATTCAATAAGTATGCGTGTTTGGTTCAAGTCTAAATTAGTAAATTGACGTGTTGTCATGGTGAGTGTGAGGTGATTAACCTGGGCTCCTTCCTAAATATAATTTAGTCGTATTCCGTAGTTCTACGCTCGTCCCGAGAGACCTATTTCCCGCACCCGGATAAAAATAGGCTTCGTTTTTTCACAGGTTCTGGACTAATTGATAAAAATACCAACCGATTTTCGATCATGACACGTGTAACCCAAAAATGATAAAACTAGATATTATATAAGATTGTAATTGTACTTAAGGAATTTTCGTTTACGTACCCTACAGGATTGGAAAGTATTAACGAACTTCATACAAATTGTCATAGGAAAGCAGTCGATGAAATTCGACTCTAAGTAAACAGCCTAGAGTTGAAAATTGAGTATTTTCTCTAAAAGAAAACGGTTCCACTAGGAATTAAGTTGGTAAGCTAAAGATATTAACTTTTCTTATTTGGCAGAATTAATGATTGCTGTCGAATCATCATTGATTCAATAACAATAAGCAATAGAGATATAACAAATAAATACTTTTATCATTATATTGCGATTGTATCTAAAAATACCACTGATGTTATCTCCTGAAGAATACATTGTCATTTATCTATTTAATCGTATTATTCAAACTACATTGCGTCAATTGTGCATCGACAAAAAAATAAGAAATAGTCAACAAATACCTTACAGATTTGCAATAGTTTTTGAGCTCCAAAACTCAAACTGAAAAACGTTTATTCAAATTAGGCTGATAAATCAGCACTTTTCGAACGTCAGAAACAAAAGACAGTCCCCAAAACGCCCGCCCTTCACCACTTCCTATGTGTTTTTGCTAGGAAGAAGAAGAAGAACGATACACCAGAAACGAAACAAATGAAACAGTATTTTTACTAATTAAAACAAATGCCATAACCTAACTTAAAACTTATTAACCCCAAACTATGTTCATTTGTTTGTTTGCAACGAATAGGCTCCGGATCTACTGAACCGATTTGAATATTTGATAGTAACCTTGTATATGTATAGCCATTGTCAACACGTAGAGAGTGGCTTATGTCGTAATATTAAATATAAACGTAATAATAAAACATTAAAAAGCGTATTTTTATTCTTAATTAATTACGACAAGGTTTATTTAAGGAAAAAGATATTTGAAAATAAATAGCTATCTATTCATTTAAATCAAACTTACGCACGTGCCTTTTTCACACTGATCAATGATAATTAATAAATGTCCAGTATCTATTATGTTTCATGTAAAACTAAGCCTTATTTACACCGTAGATAAAATCTAAATTTCAAAAATGCGTAAGTAGGTAATTTGTTAAGTGCAAGTCACCACATCTTGCAAAATAATAAAATAAAAGCAATTCATTATGATACTGGTTATTATAAGCATATTATACTGTATTTCATAATAATTTCACTACATGTGAAATTACAAAATTAAATACATAATTATGTTGAAATTCTTTTTCGACTCATATTTAAAAAAAATATTGCGCCATTAATTTTACGCAATTTTGAAGTATCAAACGCATATATTCTCAACATATTATTATCTAAATACCTATTCTAACAATATTCAAAATGTACAATTTTTAAAAAATTGGTATTTAACAAAAAAAAAATATAATTTTAAATAATCTTAAATTATTTGAAATACCTAGAAGGATAAGGATACACTATGCAGTTACTGTGGGCAAACACTGACTCCAACTTCCATTCAAAAAATAGCATTGTCCTTTAAAACAAACCATCACACCACCATACATTCTAAAATCTATGTAAATAAACTATAATTTTATTATATGTTGCAGTTTACTAGAAAAATAAATAAATAAAAAACCGTTGCTATTTATTATTATCTTAGTTTATTATTATTCTTTATTTCATAATAATTTCATCAAATGTGAAATTTCAAAATTAAATGCACCATCATGTTTAATAATCTTGGAGTTTACCTATTCGTTCGCACATGCACGAAGCCATTAATTTAACTTAATTTTGAAATAATTACATTAATGCACCATCACATAATATTCTTAACAATTTTAAATATTCTAATAAGAAAATAACATTGAAAATAAACAAAAATGGTAAAATACAAATAAAAAAATACATTGAAGAAAAAAAAAGTTTTTTAGTTACCTGTTTGTCTGCCTCGCTATTTAATCTTGCAACAAAAAATAGGTGCCTACGTCTATGCAACTATTATATCAATATGTAGGTATGTTCCTTAATGAGAGTTATGACTTTAATTTTGCAACAAAAAACTGTTGCCTAACTTATACAACTATTATCAATGCATTCCGAATGAGTCTTAGCTCTGAAATCAAAAGCAAGCCATCGACAGTAACAGCAAGTTTAGCTTCGTGTGGTCATAGATAAGCACATCGCTGGAGGCTAAGCTCTCACTCCACTCGTCCACACCTTTCCTTTCATTTCCTTTGCCAACACGCACGACTAACTATTTATGTTTGTGCTATAAATTATTTTTGCACTTTAACTCTGTGTTTGTTTTAAATATTTCTTGGATTAGATTCGCTGGTGTTGCGTTTTAAATTCCTTAACAATTGCAAAGAATGAGTGTGGGTTTTGTAGTAGTGTCGCTTGATCTGGATAGTAAATTACATTTTAAGAATTAACACTACGGTCAAACTATAAAATTAGAAAATAACTGGAAAATATTGATATATTGGCATAATTATACAAAAGAAAATGCTTTTTTTCACAAAACTCATCTTCAATACTCGTTGATCCAAAGATTACGGCATCATAATGTTACATAGTTTACCTCTTCATACCAATAGCATAGAAGCGTAGATTTAGCCCAAACCACGTCTATGTCGCTATGTAATATGTTTTTTGTCGTGTAGTATTAGAATTTCGTTGTAAAGTCCATTATACAGCCGCGGGGAGGTACAGGCAGTTTGTTTCTCCAGTGAACTACGCGATTATACAATGGGATGGATTTGGAGAAAATTATTTTTACATAAATATTTTGTATTCTATTCACGGAAAGTGGTAAAAGATAATACGCGAATTTATTTATCTATTTATTTAGGTTAACTTTTTAACTTTTGCATATTATAAGTACCTATATACGGATTTATTTAATTATATTCTATACAATGTACACACTATACATATATACAAACTTAAACTACTTACCTATCTTTATACAAAACTAAAAATAAAATACTATATACAAAAAATATATAAACATACAACACAGTACCTATTGCTTGCTTTATCTATAAAAAAAAAACAATAGGCCGATACGAATACTTTCCGCTAGAATTTTCTATTCAGTAAAAAAATATTAAATGTACAATATTATTCAGCTTGATACAAACTAAATATTATTAACATTTAATAGTGCCTGCTACTAATAAATCGTAAAAACAGGTATGCCATAAAAATGTCCCCGAGAAACGGAAAAATAAACCTCGCTGTTCCGGAAGCAATAAATACAAGGTGTTGATTTGCATTTGTGCCATAGTTCAGGAGGAGGACATACAATACGTAAATAATCGATTGGAATTACAGTAGATGGGAAATAACTAATATGCACTGCTTTTTTTGTCATTGTAATGTCGTGGTATTTCCGAAGTAATCCAATTTTATGAATGAAATTTATGAGTGATCGTTGCGTATGCTTTGTGTTTGCGTTTGTGTGAGGGTGCAGCACGGTTTTAACGCCAGTAACATACGCGCCAAGTTTAAATAAGTCTAGATGACATTTACGGAATTCCGAAAAAAAATTAAAGAAAAAAAATTACATACCAATTTTTTTATTGATTTGGGTCGAGAATCATTAGCATAATCACCTCCTTGAATATGGCACGGATGCAAATCAACAGCTTGTATATTTCACGTTAACAGATAAACGTAGTACAGGCTAACGTTTTTATTATATTTTGACAGGAGCTTAGGACGTTGACCTTTTAAAGTGGGTACTGATTATTTTAGTACGATAATATTAATTAGGTACAAACATTGTAATAATAAATTTTTTTTAGCAGTCGATTAAATATAGGTATTTGCCTCATATTTACTAAAGTTTGTGTAATTATTCATACATCATACATACATCTTTTATTTTCACATGTGCGATCCGAAAATAAAATACAGATCTGGCTAAAATAGTTTTTATTTGCAACGGTAAACTTTTCTCTAAGAGTACAAAATCGTGTTTCAAATCTGCACATTTTATAAAAACCGGTTTTTATAATTATAAAAAAAAACTCCTAAAATAAATAAAAAATCGTGAACAAATCGCAAAAAAACTTCACCCAAATCCGTCCCTGGTTCACAAATACGCAGTAGGCGTAAACGTCACGCGCCAGGCCCAATTTATCCATCGCTAAATAATTGATACCGCGTTACTGAGTCGCCTTGTTTCCCTTACAATACACTGTTTTTCTTTTAGCCGACATTATAAATGGCGGATTTTGTTCTCTGAATTCGCAGAGGAGTAATTTAGTTATTTTAGAATATCGTGTCAATTATTTTATGAAGAAAGATGTGATAACATTTGTAATTTTAACGATATGATATCTATACTAATATTATAAAGCTGAAGAGTTTGTTTGTTCGTTTGTTTGTTTGAACACGCTAATCTCAGGAACTACTGGTCCGATTTGAACAATTGTTTCGGTGTTAGATAGCCCATTTATCAAGGAAGGCTACTTTTTATCCGGGTTCGTGCAGAGGTTCCCACGGGATGCGGGTGAAACCGCTGGCAGAAGCTAGTGAGCAATATGTAGCGTATATCATATACGTAGTTAAAGGCTTTTTTGCGCAAGAAAGAAGTGTATGTAAGAAATGATAAATGAATGCTTAATCAATGTGAATGATTTTAAAGCACGGTGGTAGGATAGCTGACAATAGCGAATGCTTTAAAATATGCGTAATAAAAATGCATTCAATACAATTTCAAAGAAACCAGAATACAAGAGTCCGAGAATTGTTGTATGCTAGCGATTTCACTGAAAACGTCAAGGTATAATTATTATTCCGTTCCCTTTCATAACGATGAGGAAAAATGTACCCATCCATGTTGATGTTATTGTGAAAAATTGCAAAATTGGAACTCATGTATCTACAGAAAAATTACCTACATTCCAAGGTTCAAAGTCAATATTTTATCGGTCAATTATAATTTTAAAAAATGTTATATTTAGCTAAAGCATAGTATTTAAATTTTAATTCTGCTACATTGGAATTACTTTCAGGATGAGTGAGAACGCTTTGTGTATTTTAGACTTTCACGCCCAGAGCCTGGAAATTGGTGATTTATACACCTGTGCATCGGAGAGCACGTAAATGTTGGTCGTGCGCCTGATCTCTCTCCGGTCGTGTCCGATTGTCGTCCCATCGGGCTAGAATAGTGAGTACACCTGTGTCTGCGCAAATGCTTGTGCACTATAATATGTTCTGCGCAGTTGGCTATCCTCCTTACATGAGAACAGCCGGACATCACAATCCAGACAATCAAACTTAATGGCGTTATTGAATATCGCAAGAATCACTGCACAGTATGAATTAGAAGGAGCACGAGGGACACGGCTACATGCGCTCGGAAGCTAGTTGCTATCTGCCATGAAGTTGGATTCCTACTACAAATACCTATAAACATACAAATTACTAAGTCATAGCTATTCACAAAACATACACAATACAGCAAGAACACATTAATTAAAGTTACAGTCCAGTTGTAAACTGTAAGCGGGTTTCTTGCCGGAACATTGTCATCGGCGTACAAATGTTCTACCAGCTTAAATAGAAATACTGGTGCTGTAATGCAGGTTTACGTCTTACTTTCAAAAAATAATATTTATCATGGCGTAGTTTACCTGTTCACTTGATTTTATAGTTTGGCAAACTTGACTTTATATTGACTTAATATGGTTTTCACATGACGTAGGCAGACGAAGCGATGCTTATAGTGAGCCTATACATAATACTATATTTCTAATCTTATCAGTGTGATAGTAGCTTTGTCTTTCTGTCTGTTTGTTGAGCTTTTAGGCTAAGCCCACTGAACTGATTTCTTATGTTTTAGTTTATTTTATGTACAAGTCTCGAGAAAAACTGGTAGTTCTCTGATAGATCTTTGATAGTTTTGTTTAATGAGTTTCTTTGATATCTTTTAGGTGTCCAAAGATTATAATTTTTCATTTAGCTATTTTTGACAGTTTAATTCTTTATCAGATAAAATAAAAGCCGAAACCTTTCTAAGTCCGTAAAAAATGCGACATTTCTATGCTCAGAGCCCCCAGTACACCACTATAGAAGTACAGTCGGCAACAAAAACATAAAATCTTATTGTGCTATGTCCCTCTTTCGCATTAAATATTACTATGGGAGCGTCGGCGACATCTTCAACCCGTCAGTGGCAGTCGTTACATGCTTTGAATAAAACATTACAGGCGTATGCTGCAGAATAGTTGTGCTCGACTGTACTTACCTACTGCCAATTTACTCTGCTTAGTCATTTTTGTCAGTATTAGGTGAATTTGGATAAAACATGTTTAGAGAGTAATAGGTTGATAGTTTTAGAAGATAAGTTGAACGGTTTTAACTGAAAGTGCGGCGTAACACCTACATGTGTTGTATTTAGGAACGTTTATTTATGCTTGCTGATATTTTAGCAAAACATTTTTTTATATCGATACATAAGTAAATACTTGGAGAGGCCTATGTCCAGCAGTGGACTGCGATAGGCTGATGATGATGATGATGATGATACATAAGCAAAGATTACAGCCAATTGAGAGATGTAAATAAATAAAGCACCATATTTTTTCAAACAAGCTTAACAGTCCCAAAGTTGCAGTATAGTCACTCTCAATCTCATCATAAAGATTTGTCACACTGATGTCAAACAAAATGTAACCAAATGCCACTGTTTCAAAATAATGTTGTGTTTTATCTACGTTTTCATGTCTAGACCAGATTGCACTACGCTTGAAGTTTCAGGTGCATTCAATGCAACTTGAAGTTCAGATAAAAAACACACCCTGTGATTGAGACGTGGTGTGTTTCGAGTCGCATATTTGTAGGTCAAGAATAATATCAATTTTTTATATTGTATTTTATCATTAGTGTAATTGATATTTCGCACAACATGTAGTAGTCGTTTCAGCTGAAAGACGTTTACAGATGGAAAAAGGCCTCATGAGGTCACCTAGTTAAAATCCTAATAGCAAAGTCCTGCAATTGTATTTCATCAAAGTAAAGAAATCAAAAAGAGGTTCCCCGAAATCCTTCTAAAAAACCCACGTCAACCGCTTTATTCAATTCGATTCAAGCAAATCCGTTAAAAACCAAGTCTATTAGACCATATTTCAAGCCTTTACCGATAATCTCTATATAACATTATTCACAATTCTCCATTTATAAGCGTTCGTACTAAAATATATTCCGGTTTGAAAATGGTAGTCCACGAAAGGCGACCGTCATTATTTTGCGGTGTAATAAAAATGCCATCGGGGATGCTCGATATTTTTTATAATACCGTATAGGGTGGCCTTGTTTTACCTGTGGCTTGGAGTATGTATGTTACAGAGGTTGAACTCGGTCCCATTGTGGTGACCCACTACGACGTAAAAATTCAGTACCCACGCGGAGTATCGTCTGTTTTATTTATCTCTTTTAGGGGTCTATATTTTACCCTTCTGTGGCGGATCCACTGCAGTGGACTGCAGATATCACACTTCTTCTTTTTGGTCACTTAATCCCGTTGGACCTTATGTCCCGCCCCTATACAATCAATGCTAAGGACCTAGATGAATTACCTTCTCCTGGACTATTTTTCGCACTCTTAACCTTCCATACATCTATATTATATACCATGTACTCCCCTATGTACTCCCTTATTTACTCCCGTATATTCTCTCCCTACATACCCTTACAATACAATACTTAAAGGTACGAAGTAATATCTCCATTGAACTACCTGCTCATTGGCTTCATGGTTCGTGACTTCTGAACGGAAAACTGGTAGAAGGAATAATAGAAATTGTTGGGAGGTTCACGGTATATTTGTAGCCGGTCTAGGCAATACGTCTTTTTGCTCTCTTTTGGTTATCGTGACGTATCGTTATTGGTACAAAGATTGTTGGTTTTAGTTTTTATTTTGCTTTCGTTTATTGCAAGTTAAAGTTTGTCGGTAGTTCGTTTGGAATAAGTCAGTTAGGTGATATCAAATCGCATTTATTTATTTTACTAGACACGTGGTAAAAACCCTGTCATATTAAGAAAAAATCTTTGATGGAAGACATCATAAACCGTTTTGCTGAAGATCCTTGAAAGGTAAACTCAATTTAAGAATTAGTTCTCAAAAAATCTTGGGTGCCAAGCCCAGAACTTGTGATTGCGTGCGCCCATGTTGTAATCACTGAAATCTAATATATGGAATATTTCTCCTTCTTAACTTTAATAACATGCTTTCAATCAATCAAGCTCCTTTCAATTAACTCTAAAATGTGTTTTACCTTCATTGTTGCCATATGATAACAGCATATTATCTATAGTCTCGTTGATGAGAAGACACAAATACCAATGAGTCATCGTCTGCCCTTACCAGCCCTTTGAACTGAACTTTATGTGACAAATGTGACCTCTTGGGTCTCAAATGACGTTCACACACAAAGTATTCAATTTCGATATCGTTTGTAAACTTAATCGATGTGTACTTACTTAAATATTTATTCGATCAAAAAATGTAAACCTTAATTCGAAATTTTAGACTTTATTATACTTTGAAGTGAGCAGTGCGTTTGAGGATCACAAAAAGGTCTATTCGATTTTTGTAGTCGTGTTTTTTTAGTTTTTAGAGTCAAATGCTTAAAGTTGACGAAACTTGAGTAAGTCAAAAGCATTATCTTGTTTAAGAATATTATTGTAGTATTTAATATCTGTTATTAGCATTTTGTCTTATTAGAACCTTGTATTACGCCTCATTATTTAACACCAACTCCCTTTACTCCATTCTCAACCACGTCCACGTATGATCCTTAAAAAATAAAATGGGATAAACATTTACTCTTAAAGCATCACAAACTTCCTCCATAAACTTGTAAGCAGAAACAATAAATGCTAATTTTGTAATATAAAACAACTTCGTACATCGCTCGTCAAACACAGCGGAGATATGAGAAGTTTCTTATGAAACATTCAATGAATAAGTTCGTACGTGTTGTTTAAATTGGCGGATAAAATGAGATAGAAGGTGTTTGCATTTGGAAAAGATTTTAAGCGAGCAGTACACATAACGCCTTTAGGACCATACTATACGATAGCTACAAAAGTATGCGAGCATCCACAATACCTAACAAGCATTAGGCTCTTTCTAGTAAGGGGACTTAATTTAAAGTACGAGAAACTAAGCTAAACGATAAACCCAAGAGTGTTCTGTTGTCAGATTACCAACGGTGCAGAATAAAAAATCCAGAGAGAAGTAATGTGTTTTTATAAAAATCCTTCCCACTTTCGAGCCGAGGCTACTACTTACCTTTCACATAAAAAAGGCAACAGGAAAAATAAAACTACCTTTTTTAACAGGTCAACGAGTTACTAAAGAGTTTATAGGACGCGGGTGCGTTGTTAGTAAATAGTGCGAAAAATAATATTTTATCAACAACGTTACCAGTGGACGGGTTGCCGACAAGATGGCCGATTTAGGAGATAGACGTTTAGGTACACGGCTTAGGCTTGGGATGTTTTTTGTCAGCGTCTTTGGGAAAGGAATTTGTGAATGTTTTATTATTGTACCTATTAGAAATGGTAACTTTGATCCGATAATAAAGGTACATCACATTGTTATACTTCTTAAGTTTCCTCCAACACACACAAAAGAGTAGAGGTCATGATTGGTTTGACATTTTGTTTACGTAATTCCACTAAACGACTCAAAGACTCCCCATTTATTATTTATTTTTATTTACAAAGAAAGTAGGCCTAGATTAAGCAAATCCCCACAAAACCGTAATTGTTAACAACTTGTTTTAAAGTTAAATTACTGTACATGAAATCTCTGATGAAATAACGTTATTTCCTGCCAAATAGACTATGCGCATATACTACTGAAGTTTGTCGCTGATAGCCTGCTCAAATGCTTGTTAGTGACCTTTACAAAATTCCCGTACCTAGTCAGATATTTTCTCCTTTCGTTGTGACACAGCTGCGTCATAATTGTTCCGATTCAAAACGTCACTACGCCACTACACACAGGAGCAACAAGCATGAAGTGACGGTAAATTGGACGCGAAATATCCGTTTTTCGAAATCCAATTAATGTATGCGAACATGCGATGTTCGATACCGAACGTAGTTACATCGATACCGTCCGATTTATCGATGTATCGATGTATCGAATTCTGGTTTTAATTAAACTAACAGACACAGGAATTTGGAAATCGAATATTCAAGAAACAATGTCTGCGTTGCTGGAGGATATCTGAGGTGCAAGTTTCGAAATGTAGGATCGGTCACGTTGATATTTTGAATTAATGTATAAATGTGACGAGTTTATAGTTTGAGATATGTTTTGAAAACCCTTTAATTTTCAAACTGTTGAAACTATCGTTTTGAATTGTAATTGTTGTGAAAGTAAACTACTAGCGCTATTTAACTTATTTGAGAATTAAGGAAAAAGAAAAATCATAACAAGAAATTTAAGTTATCAAAATTACAATCGGTAAACCATTCATAACTAGCTGTAATCTTTCAAATAGCTTTCAAGTACCTACATCAATAACAAACAAACATACAAAACTAAAATCTTTATTCTAAATTATACATAAATAATTATTCCGTCTGGTCTTCGTCCTTATTTTCTAACTTACGTAGTCAAATTAAATTCAGTATTGTTTTTCATGTTTTATCTCCCAAACAAAAGGCAAATAATGTGAATACGCCAATCGCATTGAACGGGTTAATCGACACTTCATCAATAGCATTTATTGTTAACCAGGACTGCATTTTCGTACAAACAATAATTGGTAGAGTACCCGAACACTGCAAAACTTTTAGTCGGCATATAGTTTGTTTGGGCTCGTAAGTCAGCATGAAGTTTAGTATGCACATTACAAAAATCGGGTAGCGCTGATTAATATTTTTAAAATTAATTTGATAGATGTTGGTTTTATGCAAAGTATCTTATCAGAGCCTCTTTTTAAACCAGCCATCTTAGTATTTAAGATAATAGATGAAGTGTTAATGTCATCATAGTCTTAAGTAGCATTACTTGTATTAGGCTACAATGGGGCTGGCACGGTGTTATTGCGACCAAAAGCCCTTAAATTAATGAAAGATAACATTAAAAAAACAGGTATTTTGACCGACTGAAAAGTTTAATTGGAATCTAAATTTTCTCTTCAATTTTTTTTGACAACTATCAGGTCAAATGTCGGCCGACTGTTTAGTCTCCAGTGTGCACCTTTAATTATCTGCATAGCAACTGCCTAGCTGACCTCCTCATCCCAGTTACCCATGCAACCTAATACCGCTTGGTAAGACTGGTTGGATTTTTTGGCTTCTGCCAAAACAATTTTCGTTACCTACGTATAAGAAAAACCGGCCAAGTGCGAGTCGGACTAGCTCACAAAGGGTTCCGTACCATTATTTCCCTAAACGGTAAAAAAAAACGTTTGTTGTATGGGAGCCCCCCAAAATATTTGTTTTATTCTAGTTTTCAGTATTTGTTGTTATAGCGGCAACAAAAATACTTCATCTGTGAAAATTTCAACTCCCTAACGTTCTTGGACGGACATAGGAGCGAAAACAGTAGGGTCCCGTTTTACCTTTTGGGTGCGGAACCCTAAAAACACTTTTACACAAGCATATTTGACAACGGATCTTGGTTATCTGAATAAATGAGTTATTTTTTTAATATATTTTCCTTACAATATTTTTTATCTTCCTCAGGTAATCAGAACTGATTAAGAAAGTCAAACAAGTTTGTACAGGTTGAATCTGCCGGCTTAGTAGGTAAGTATTACATAATATTAGTTTCCATTTTGTCATACGAATGTAAATTCTCAATTTGGGTTACAAAATGAGTCACACGATGAATATCATATTTATGCTTCATAGCAGATGGTACAGTTTGCAATTGTCGAGTGTTTACGCTTGGTAATTATCAACATTTTCTGCGTTGCTATTCTTCATAATTATGTTTTAATGGCTATTAATAGTAGTAGGTATATTATAGTCACGGTAAATAGTAGGTACTTTTGTTGAAGAGGTTCTTCAAATCGAATAATTATTCTCAAGGTACTAACAACATGAAACATTTCAGACAATTCTAAATTATTTATGTAATTTACTAAGATAAACAGAATACCGTTACCGATAGTTTTGATCAATAATCTTCAGAGTATTTTTTCCCAACAATGTTGGGGTCGGCTTCCAGTCTAACCGGATGCAGCTGAGTACCAATGTTGTACATGGAGCGACTGCCCTATCTGACCTCCTCAACCGAGTTACCCGGGCAACCCAATACCCTTTGGTTAGACTGGTGTCAGACTTATTGTCTTCTGACTACACGTACCGGCTGCCAAGGATGTTCAATGACAGTCGGGACCTACAGTTTAACGTGCCATCCGAAACACAGTCATTGGTGTCCAAGATATACTTAGAAAGTACATACAAACTTAGAAAAGTTGCATTGGTACTTGCCTGACCTGGCAGCAAACCCACGTCCTCATACTTGAGACTAAGCCACCACGACTTTTTTCAGTTTTGATCTATAATAAGTTATAATTTGCTATCAAACCATAATTATAAAGAATAGCAAGGCAGAAAATTCTTGATACATTAATTGTCATTAAGTCCGTAGCTTACAATAACATCCCATTATCACTAACAAATGACGAACCAGTAATTGCCTTAGCCTTATCGCTAGCCAGGAACAAAACAAGATCAGCTATTTCTTCAGAATCAGATATTCTTTTCAGTGCCGTCCTGTCTTCCATGTGTTTGAATCTAGCTGCTTCTTCTTCCTGTGATGCACCCATATTTTCAATAATATCAGTTTTCACGGGTCCAGGATTCACAGTATTCACACGAACACCGCTTGACGCAAGTTCAAGTGCCACAGCTCTACTGAAATGATCTAAGGCTGCCTTCGATGCGGAGTATGCAAAGACCTCTGGCATAAGAATTCTCAACGCAGCCACACTCGATATGTTCACAATATTACCTTTTGTTTTCACAAGGTGGGGAACAGCGAGATGAGTTAAATAAACTGGTGCACGAAGGTTTGTACTCATTACTATATCAAAGAATTCCATGGCATTATCAGATGTAATGGTGCTAGTTCTGCCAATGCCAGCATTGTTTACCAAAACATCCAGTTTGCCAAATACTTTCACAGTTTCATCTACAATTCTTTTAGCGTCTTCTTCTTTAGTGACGTCAGCGACGAACACTAATGGTTTGCCGCATCTCTTAGCGACGTTGTTCAGTTTCTCCTGGTTTCTTCCTACTATAGCGACCTTCGCGCCTTCTTCTGCGAATTTAATGGCAATGGCTGCTCCAATACCAGAGCTGCTGCCAGTCACAATAACCACTTTATTTTGAAAACTCATCGTCAGTATCCACCGGGTTAAGTTGAGTAGTTACTAATATTTTTTCGTCTATCGACTTATATTTAACATTTTCTATCTAATCTATGAAGTAGTCTATGATAAAAATAGAAAAAAATGCTGATAAAGAAGATAATGAAAGTACGTGACATTTAGCAGGCGAAGGTCGGATCGAACCAGATTTCTGGAACCAGCAAAACATTAATAATAGTAGTATAATATAGTCATGTTTAATTGTCCTTTGCATTAATATGTGGTTTTTCAAATCGAACCATTATTCTCAAGGCACTTACATTATTAAACATTTGAGGCAATTCTCAGTTCTTTATTTTATTTATTGAGAAAAACATAATACCATTGATATTTTAGTATCTATCAGATTTAATCAGTAATAAGTTATAATTAACGTTTACTAGTCCCGGAAATCTGGTTCGATTTGACCTTTGCTCACTCAACGTCACTCACATTCATTATCTCCTTTATTTGCGTTTTTTTTTAACAGATAAGATAGTCAATGTTAAATATAAGTACATGGATGAGTTAAACTTAGTACACACTGAACTTTACCCGGTGAATACCGACGATGAGTTTTCAAAATAAAGTGGTTATTGTGACTGGCAGCAGCTCTGGTATTGGAGCGGCCATTGCCATTAAATTCGCAGAAGAAGGCGCTAAGGTCGCTTTAGTAGGAAGGAACCAGGAGAAACTGAACAACGTCGCTAAGAAATGTGGCAAACCATTAGTGCTCGTTGCTGATGTCACTAAAGAAGAAGATGCTAAAAGAATTGTAGATGAAACCGTGAAAGTATTTGGCAAACTGGATGTTTTGGTAAACAATGCTGGCATCGGTGGAGGTTGTCCCATTACAGCTGATAATGCCATAGAAATCTTTGATAAAGTAATGAATACAAATCTTCGTGCACCAGTTTATTTAACTCATCTCGCTGCTCCACACCTCGTTAAAACAAAAGGTAATATTGTGAACATATCGAGTGTATCTGCGTTGAGAATTCAAATGCAGGGGTCCTTTGCATACTCCGCGTCGAAGGCTGCCTTAGATCATTTCAGTAGAGCTGTGGCACTTGAACTTGCGTCGAGTGGTGTTCGTGTGAATACTGTTAATCCTGGCCCCGTGAAAACTGATATTATGGAAAATATGGGTCTATCAGAGGCAGATATAGCAGCTACACTCAAACTGATGGAAGACATGACGCAACTGAAAAGAATATCTGATTCTCAAGAAATAGGCGATCTTGTTTTGTTCTTGGCTAGCGATAAGGCTAAGGCAATTACTGGTTCGTCATATGTTATTGACAATGGGATGTTATTGTAAGCTACGGATTTCATGACAATTAATCAAGAATTTTCTGCATTGTTATTCTTTATAATTTTGGTTTGATAGCAATTAAAAGTTGTACATTATAGTCATGTTTGTGTGTTATGTATGTCCTTTTGTTCAATGTGAGGTTCTTCAAATCGAACAATTATTCTCAAGGCACTTACATCATTAAACATTTCAGACAATTCTCAACTCTTTATTTTATTTATTGAGAAAAACAGAATGCCGTTGACATTTCAGTACCTATTAGTTTTAATCAATAATAACTTATCACTAACGTTAACTGGTCTCGGAAATCTGGTTCAATCTGACCTTCACTCACTGAACGTTACATAACTTTCATTATCTTCTTTATCTGCAATTTTTATTTTTATCAAAGACGACTTCAGAGAGATAAGATAGTCAACGTTAAAAAGTGCATGGATGAGTTAAATTTAGTACATACTGAACTTTATCCGGTGGATACTGACGATGAGTTTTCTAAATAAAGTGGTTATTGTGACTGGCAGCAGCTCTGGTATAGGAGCTGCCATCGCCATTAAATTCGCAGAAGAAGGCGCGAAGGTTGCTATAGTAGGAAGAAACCAGGAGAAACTGAACAACGTCGCTAAGAAATGTGGCAAACCATTAGTGCTCGTTGCTGACGTCACTAAAGAAGAAGACGCTAAAAGAATTGTAGATGAAACTGTGAAAGTATTTGGCAAACTGGATGTTTTGGTAAACAATGCTGGCATCGGTGGAGGTAGTTCCATTACAGCTGATAATGCCATTGAAATCTTTGATAAAATAATGAGTACAAACCTTCGTGCACCAGTTTATTTAACTCATCTTGCTGCTCCACACCTTATAAAAACAAAAGGTAATATTGTGAACATATCGAGCGTGGCTGCGTTAAAAATTCTCATGCCGGAGGTTTTTGCATACTCCGCATCGAAGGCTGCCTTAGATCATTTCAGTAGAGCTGTGGCACTTGAACTTGCATCTAGCGGTGTTCGTGTGAACACTGTTAATCCTGGACCCGTGAAAACTGATATAATTGAAAATATGGGTCTATCAGAGGCAGCTATAGATGTTACATTCAAACAGATGGAAGACATGACGCAACTGAAAAGAATATCTGATTCTGAAGAAATAGCCGATCTTGTTTTGTTCCTGGCTAGCGATAAGGCTAAGGCAATTACTGGTTCGTCATATGTTAGTGATAATGGGATGTTATTGTAAGCTACTGATTTAATAACAATAAATGTTTACACAATATTTATATATGACAGTGGCTCGTTTGAAGTCCTATAATAAAATATTAACTCTCAGGGGATGTTTTTTATTTAAGAAAATAAAATATAGTATTCATAAGTATAAGAATAGTTAATACATAACTATGTCGGTCCTTCCCCTGGCTTGGTATTGTTGCATTTTAATCCTAAAGTATCTAGACACACGGCAGTGTGTCCGCCAAGTTCGAGCAAAAAAAGCGACACACCGGCCGTGGGTTATATTACACGAACCATTTCGGGCCAAATTCGAACACCCTATAACTCAAAATCTATTTTATTTACACATATCAAATTTCAAGTATCTGTTGAGACCCCCCTCACTTATCTAAAATACAAAATTTCATTAATATACCTATTGCAGGTCTTGAGATATTGACGTCAGAAAATCGCTATTTTTACTATACGCTCACTGACTGACTGACTGACTGACTGACTGACTGACTCACTCATCAAAAACCTAGACCACTTCCAATGGTCGTATTGACTTGAAATTTGGCATGGAGGTAGGTCTTTATGTCAAGGTAAAGGGAAAAATCTGAAAATGGTCAAGTGTGAGTCGGTTTTAAAATAATGAAGCTGTTTTATACCCCTAAGGAACTAAAACGAACTAAATTTATCTATATTTATACAATGTGTCCCGGGGATAAGTGACCGCCCGAAATTTTTAGAATATTTGTACAAAATTAAGGATAATTTCATTTATATTTTTGAAAAAAAATCATTAAAAAATTTTATTGTCAGGCCTGTTAATAACAGGCTTTGCTCTTTTTTTTCAAATTTCAACTGACTGTATTTTTGCATTTGTTTGAAATAGCAGCAAACATTGCTGTGAGTTATTGTAGGAAATATCATGTAGTTTATTAATAAATTAAAAGAAAGTGATATTCAGGGGGCATTTATTGGACTTATTTTGAAAAAACTGAAAAAAAGGCGTTATTTTCTTTGAATTTTTATTTTCTTTTTTTTCTAATAAATGTTTTATTACATTTTTGTTATGTTTGATAATTTTAATTGATAAACTATGATGTCGGCTAGTCAATAAAGAAAAAGAATTTAAAAGATGTAAAACTTAGGAAATATCTTTAAAAACTGCAGCACGTCACAGTATTTACTAAAAATCATTAAAAAAAAACCAAAGGCGGTAAGTCCCAAATATAAAGGAAATTATCCTTAATTTTGTACAAATATTCAAAAAATTTCGGGCGGTCACTTATCCCCGGGACACATTGTATAATATATCTTCGAATGGTCGTACCGATCTGAAATTCTTTACAAAGGTTTGTATTTAGTCAAAGTAAAGTAAAAATCTGAAAACGGCCAAGTGTGAGTCACTTTCGAAAATAACGAATGTGTAACTTTGATCCACAAACATAATATATGATAACATGTCATGTCAGTCAGTTGGTAAATCTAGTTCATTTCTTTGTAAGAAGCGTGCTTATTAAAAAATCTGAAAGATAGTATAAATGAGTCATTTCCTTAACTAACTTAGTCATATGTAAAAAATAAAATAAACAACCTTACAAAAATAAATGAAATCCCACCCAAAACAAAAATGTGAAAGACTGCCAAGTTCGATAATATGGGAACGCTTCGCCTATAAAAGAAGTGAGATCTGAATAAGTACCAAGTTCCATACACATACCTCAGTTAAAAATAGTTACTTTTTAATGATGCTACTTGGCAAGTTTTAATAGAAAATTAAATACTTGATTCATCGCATTTAGTAGGTTTATAACAAGGTGTGTGAAAACTTGCCAAGTAGCATCATTAAAAAGTAACTATTTTTAACTGAGGTATGTGTATGGAACTTGGTACTTATTCAGATCTCACTTCTTTTATAGGCAAGCGTTCCATATCGAACTTGGCAGGTTTTGGGTGGGATTTAGAAGAGCACATTCCCGGCTATTACATACGTAGGTATAGGGATTTTCTCAAAGAAGTAACTTCTGTCGAAGTTGCACCATACAAGAAGAGTAATACTAATATCATCATGACTACGCATATTAAAACAAATTCAACAGATATGTTCTTCACTTATTTCTTTATCTTATCTGTTATTACTAGTATCTCTAAGTGTCCGCCGGCTGACTGAACTGAGTTTTATAATATAACATTATTTGTGCACCTACCTAGGTGGAACACCTGATGATATTATTTTACAACAATTTACAATGTTTAAAACAATCAGTACAGTCCATAATACAATATTTGTTTTTCTCTTTGCCACTTAGCGACCTTTTTCTTCCTTAGGCATGTAATTCTTGCATTCCTTGAGTATTATCCATTACGCATTTTCAGATAAAGACTGATAACTGCTACTATACCTAGTCGTTTAGTAATGATATTATCTTCAAATCTCAACTCGTCCCAACTCACATTGCTGATTAATATTTTTTTATGATTAGATAGTCGGCTTTATCACATTATTTAAACTAGGATTCATAATTTGTTCTCCCCAGTGTTAGACTGAGTTGTGAAATACGAGTAACAAAATGAGTTTCCAAGACAAAGTGGTTATTGTGACTGGCAGCAGCTCTGGCATTGGAGCAGCCATTGCTGTTAAATTCGCAGAAGAAGGCGCTAAGGTTGCTATAGTTGGAAGAAACCAGGAGAAACTGAACAACGTCGCTAAGAAATGTGGCAAACCATTAGTGCTTGTCGCTGACGTCACTAAAGATGAAGACGCCAAAAGAATCGTTGATGAAACGGTCAAAGTTTATGGAAAAATTGATATATTAGTAAATAACGCTGGTATCGGTGGATCAGCCGGCATTCAAGCTGAGTACGCAATGGCAGTATTTGACAAGGTAATGGCTACAAACCTCCGCTCAGTGGTTTACATAACTCATCTTGCTGCTCCTCATCTTGTGAAGACAAAAGGAAATATTATCAACATCTCAAGTGTTGCTGCATTGAGAGTATTTTCTAAGGAGTCTTTCGCATACAGCACATCGAAAGCAGCTCTGGATCATTTCAGCAGAGCTATTGCACTTGAGCTCGCATCAAGCGGTGTCCGCGTAAATACCGTCAATCCAGGCCCTGTGTTGACTGACATTATAGAAAATATGGGTGCATCGAAGGAACAGGTAGAAGCTGGGTTCAAACGTATGCAGAATTTGACAGCATTAAACAGGATTTCTGAGCCTGAAGAAATAGGTGACCTTGTTTTGTTTTTGGCTTCAGATAAGGCCAAAGCGATAACTGGATCGACGTTTGTAACCGATAACGGAGTGTTGGTAGATAGTAAAGGCCTACAATAAATAATTACATTTTTATTTTTGTTTAATTTTTCATCTGAAATAAAACTCTGATATATCCCATAACGCTTTTCTAACTGGTAGAAGAGGTAGTGATACTCGGACTCTTCTGCATACCTTCAAAAAGTCTTGTAGAATAGCAAAAAATATTAGATTACAAATATAGAAAACAAATTAGTGACGTCCAATGAAAGTAATTAATTCTATCTTTGTAGTATCTTCGTTGATAAAATAAAAAAAATAAAGCGAGCTCATTGTTGCTAATCTAAAGATGGGCTTATTTCTTTATAGACCTTTTTGTTTTTCTCTTGCTATTCCGCGTGTTGACGGATCCGTAGTTACATGGAACGTACGAACCGCGACCCCTTGGAATCTTTTTCGACCTCCCACCAAGCCATTTAGTTAGTAGCAAAATGTCTGTCCCTAACAATGATAGAGTTAAGAAAGGAGCTCGTTAGAACTTACGGGTCATAGGTTAATCTGGTACTGAAATTATGAATAAGTCTTGTCTGTGTTTATGAATGTAGCACTTTATATCCTAACTACTGAATCTATTTAAATATCATTTGGTATATACAAACCGTAGGTATGTTCCAAACCCGCACGAACCTAGCGATGTCGCTTGAGTTTTCCGCTCGGAAAATCCGCCAGTGTGAAAAGACTAAGGCGTCTCGAAGGTTAAAAAGGCTTATGATGTTGTTATGAATTGTAACGGGAACAAAACGTTAAATTACATTATCCATAATTTACTTTTCTTATAACATACAAAAAATGTTGCGTCAATTACATCACACTTCGCTTTGTCACTTAAAACTATCTAGTTATTAAAAAGGTGACAAATATTAATGATTGATTAGATTATCGGTTTCGTCATTATTTATAGCAGGTGACATATTGTCAAATCTGCAGTAACAAAACGATATTTGGTGAATAAACAACATGAGTTTTCAAGACAAAGTGGTTATTGTGACCGGCAGCAGCTCTGGTATTGGAGCAGCCATCGCCATTAAATTCGCCGAAGAAGGCGCTAAGGTCACTTTAGTAGGAAGAAACCAGGAGAAACTGAACAACGTCGCTAAGAAATGTGGCAAACCATTAGTGCTCGTCGCTGACGTTACTAAAGATGAAGACGCCAAAAGAATTGTGGATGAGACTTTAAGAGTATTTGGCAAACTCGATATTTTAGTAAACAACGCAGGTATTGCAAATGCAACCGGTATTCAGGCTGAACATGCAATGGCCGTATTTGATAAAGTTATATCGACCAATCTTCGTTCTGTGGTTTACTTAACTCATCTTGCTGCTCCTCACCTTGTTAAGACAAAAGGGAATATCGTGAACATTTCCAGTGCTGTAGCATTTCGAGTATTTTCCAAGGAAGCTTTTCCGTATTGTACATCAAAGGCAGCCCTGGATCATTTCAGTAGAGCGGTTGCACTTGAGCTGGCATCAAGCGGTGTACGTGTAAATACCGTCAACCCAGGACCTGTAGTGACTGATATAATCGAAAATTTAGGCGCAACGAAAGAACAGCAAGCAACTACATTCAAACGTATGACGGATATGACAGCATTGAACAGAATTTCTGATCCTGAAGAAATTGCTGATCTTGTTCTGTTCGTAGCTTCTGATAAGGCAAAGGCTATAACTGGATCTTCGTATGTTTCTGATAACGGTGTGTTGTTGGAAAATAAAGGCACCTTTTAAATAATCGATGTTTTGCTTTTGTAGCTAGGCGAATGACATTTCTGGATTATAATTTCTGATAATGAATATTGTTGGGAAATAAAAGTCTGTGATATGTAATCAAAAACTTGTTTTTATTTTTGGTTGATGTGCATATATCTTATCAAGACGTTATCTTCATCACGAAAATTTCAATTTATGTTCTAATTTTCCTCAATTAGATTTTGTTGCTATGTGTTCATCTATTTATTGAAGGTTTAGAGTCTCATCATTCAGCCAAGCATCGGATTTTATAGGGTAAAAGACTGCCGGGGCTGCGGTATTGTTCGAAAGAATTACCACTGAAGAAGGGACATGGTGGGCTTTAGTCATTAAAAGTGACACTCCCTCACACCACATATACGTCATTTGATGACTTCCCATAAAAAAAGCTATTTTAGAAAATTTAAACAAGCACAAAAGTTCATAAGAGCAGTTTGCTAAAGCAAAACAATATCAAACATCTTATCCAGTTTTAACAAAAAAATACCCACTGCGTTATTTTCCTTCTTAAAGACTATTTATAAATAAATGTATATTTTTTTAAAGATAAATAGTTTCTGGTTGGAAATATAGTATACATATTGGATAGGATTAAACACAATAAAAGACATGATAAGTAACTTATTCATAATTTATGTTTAGCAAAAATAAAACTTGATTAAGTGTTACACTAATTAATCCTTTGAGAAGGATATCAAATAGGAAGTAAGTGAATGTTGGAAATATTTTAGTCAAGAGAGAGAGACGTAGATCCTACCGATGCACCATTGTCAGTCACAAAATTAGAGCCAGTAATAGCTTTGGCTTTTTCACTGGCCAAAAATAATACTAGATCAGCAATCTCCTCAGGTACTGAAACTCTTTTTAGAGGCATAGCATCTCCTAACTGTTTAAGGATAGCTGCTTCTTGTTCCTTTGATGCACCCAAATTTACAAAAGCATCTGTGTGCACAGGTCCTGGATTGACGATATTAACACGAACTCCACTTGATGCCAGCTCAAGTGCAATAGCTCTACTGAAATGATCCAGAGCTGCCTTCGACGTGCAGTATGCAAACATTTCCTTCGTAATTACTCGGAATGCGACAACGCTTGATATGTTCACGATATTCCCTTTTGTCTTCACAAGGTGAGGAGCAGCAAGATGAGTTAAGTAAACCGCTGAGCGGAGGTTTGTAGTCATTACCTTGTCAAATGTTGCCATCGCGTCCTCGGCTTGAATAGAGCCAGAATGAGCTACTCCAGCATTGTTGACTAGAATATCCAGTTTGCCAAACACTCTCACAGTTTCATCAACAATTCTTTTATTATCTTCATCTTTAGTAACATCAGCAACGAGCACTAATGATTTGCCACATTTCTTAGCGACATTGTTTAATTTCTCTTGGTTTCTTCCTACTATAGCGACCTTAGCACCTTCCTCTGCGAATTTAATGGCGATGGCTGCTCCAATACCAGAGCTGCTGCCAGTCACAATAACCACTTTGTCTTGAAAACTCATTGTGAAAATCCACTGAGCTGTACAGTTCAGTACTGATTTACTACTAAGTTTGATTTATGAAAACTGAATATGGATATAAATAGACGTAAAATCTTATCGTCTAAATATTTATCAATATTTATCGTTTATCAAAATATAATACGTTGCTTTTATTGTTTTGAAATATGATCCAGCAAAATTGCTTAAGTGTGAACTAACCTTAGATAGAGGATCCCGTAGCTACTTTCGTTCTTTTTGAAACAGAAGAAGTTAATAATGACAGATGCACGTACCTCTGTTACAACTGCCCGGCATAGGGTTATATAGGGCGGCAGATTTAAGTACCTAGTGCACAAAATATCACCGAGGAAATCTATCCCACAACGACGTTAAACAGCGCGGACCGACCTGGGGCGTTCAGGGCTCCGCAAAATTCGTACATATTTACCTAAGATCTTACTAATAAATCTATTTCTTATAGACGTCCAAAATTTATGACTTCACAAGTTTCAAAGAAAATGGTTCTTTTTATCTACAGAGGAACCCTAAATTTTTTACATACATATATTAATTTCGGGATGAATCATTACTCAGTACTCAATATTTTTAAAGTTGTTGAAATATAAATAAGAAATCCATAGCTAGCAATCTAGTATGATTCGGCAAAATTACGGGGCATGTTACAACCTGTTTGAAAAGATGCCGTTGTTCAAGGAAAAAGTATATGGTGACATACAAATTTTGCTACGCAATAAGCAATTAATATATTTATTTTACATATAAAAGTCATATTGGAAAATGAATTAAGTAAACTATAAAAAACTGTGGATACAAAAGTGTATTTTAGAATGACGGTTTGTGTTAGGAGGCAGAGATAGACCGAGGAAAAGATGGATTGATTGCCTGACAGAGAATTCAAAATGACTGAGGACCACTCTTGCGCAAGGCTTAGACCAGGAATTAGGTCGGCCCTGATGTTTATTTTCACCGCTAGTCATGGATATCCTGGAGAAGAAAGTACTAACACATCATTAATTTTTATTTTAATTAGTCGTTAATCTCACTCGTAGACTTGTACATGGGAGGCAGGTGCTACTACTTGCCGCTTGGTGAGAAAGGCTATATTTTGTCCGGGTACGGGAAAGTGAAGCAGAAGTTTCCACGGAATGTGGGTGAAATCGCGGGAAACCGCTAGAAATAAATATGGCATCAAGATTTTTATTTGCATACATACATACTTTTTTATTTTTATACATATTTAGTTTTAGCTATGTGGAACACGTTCTTCCACGTGCAAACCAATGATAGCCTAACTGATCCAAAAGAGGTAAGGATAAAATAAGGTACGGAATCCTTTCACGTTTTTGCATTATCTTAACAATTATTTTTGCCATCCCCGATCAATATTATTGAAGATAAGATTGCCTGTGTAAACCTATTTATATGCTGATCCGAATAAAAATATATTACAGTATTGTCTCATTAGTGGTACAAGAATTAATTCAACATGAGTTTTAAAGGCAAAGTGGTTATTGTGACTGGCAGCAGCTCTGGTATTGGAGCAGCCATTGCCATTAAATTCGCAGAAGAAGGCGCTAAGGTCACTTTAGTAGGAAGAAACCAGGAGAAACTGAACAATGTCGCTAAGAAATGTGGCAAACCATTAGTGCTCGTTGCTGATGTTACTAAGGATGAAAACGCCAAAAGAATCGTTGATGAAACGGTCAAAGTTTATGACAAAATTGATGTATTAGTAAATAGCGCTGGTTTCGGTGGATTTGAAGGGATTCAATCTAAGCAACCAATGGTACTTTTTGACAAGATAATGTCTACGCACCTTCGTTCAGTGGTTTACTTAACTCATCTAGCTACTCCACACCTTATCAAGACAAAGGGGAGTATTGTGAACATCTCAAGCATTGCTGCAATTCGGATTTTGTCTAAGGAAGCTTCCGCATACAGCGCAGCAAAAGCTGGTCTGGATCATTTCACTAGAGCTGTTGCGCTTGAACTGGCATCAAGTGGAGTTCGCGTTAATGTCATTAACCCAGGAATAGTTTTGACTGATTTTGTTGAAAACATGGGACATACAAAAGAAGAGCAAGAGGCTTTGTTTAAACAGGTAGGAGATTCAACGCCTCTTAAAAGGGTTTCGGTTCCTGAAGAAATTGCTGATCTTGTGTTATTTTTGGCGAGTGAAAAATCTGTAGCAATTACTGGCTCTAATTTTGTGAGTGACAATGGCATGTTATTATCAGGTGGAGGAGATACTTTCAAGAATGAATGAATAAAGTAGAAATTCTTTCAAAGTCCAAGTTATTCATCATTATTAAAGTCAGTCTACACTTTTTCAATATGACCTACGTGTGACCTAGTGTCTATTCTTACTAACTTTTTATAATAAACGATAATTTTAAAAAAATATTTACTTATTGATTAACCTTTTAATAATTTACTATTTGTTCCGTAATAGATTATATTACATTGGTCTAGTAATATACGGTAGGTAGGCGTGAACATTGAAAGTCAAATCAAAATCAATCTGTCGTAGATCTTGGTTGTTTGTTTTTTTTTAATAATACTAGGATTCCTCATCCCCCGGACATTCTAATTTTGGCGCGCTACTTTCTTAGGTGATTGTCTGTTATGGCATCTCCGGCAGTCATTTTGTTCTCCATGCGTCAGCCTTACCTCGTATAGCTCACTTAAAAAAGTTAAGCCTTTTTTCCAACTATGTTGGGGTCGGCTTCCAGTCTTACCGGATTCAGCTGAGTACCAGTGCTTTACAAGGAGCGACTGCCTATCTGACCTCCTCAACCCAGTTACCCGGACCCCTTTTTTTAGACTGGTTTCAGACCTACTGGCTTCTGACTACCGTAACAACTGCCAAGAATGTTCAATGACAGCCAGGACCTACAGTTTAACGTGCCATCCAAAACACAATCCTAAGTGTCCAAGATATACTCAGAAAGTACATAATGTACAAACTTAGAATAATTGTAGTCGTACCTGCTTGACCTCAAATCGAACCCACGTTCTCATACTTGATAGGTGACTCTTTGCCCAATAGGCCACCACGACTTAATAGTGAAAAAAATAATTCAAACCGGTACCTTTGGGAGTCCTTTACAAGCAAACAAATAATATTTCCTTTTTTATTATATTACTGCATATTTTAAACATGAACTGTTACTTCCCTGACTCAAAAACTTATTTATGAGAGGCAGAAATGCGACCACTTCGCTACTAGGACTTATTACCGTCACTGGCAGTGTCGAATGAGATTGGTATGAATATATATTACTAAATATCTATCTTGCAATGGAAAATCCAGAGGCGATAGATAGTAATTAGTTATATAACAACAGCTGATAAAATCAAGCAAACGGAAGGATGACTTTTAATTTGTTCCTCTGTTAGAGATATGTATTAAAAGGTCCTTTTCATCACTATTTGAATATTTTTTCCAACCAGACCCATTTTTGATAACCTAGACTGATATTATTTATTTGATTGTTTTCCCTAGATGCTCCGACTATTCAACTAATTAAGTTGTGATTGATATTTCACTGTTAGCATGCAATACTATCGCTTGATGAGAAAGGTTATATTTTGTCCAGGCACGGGGTATTTCCACTGAACTCACCCGCATCCGAAAACCGCTATTAATAAATATGGAATCAAGGCTTTTACACGTTCTTCCAGGTATAACAGATGATAGCCTATCTGATCAAAATAGGTATGGATAAAAGGAGGTACGGAATCCTTTGTGTGAGGCTGGTTTGCAAATGAATGACGTTTTCGCATTATCTTAATTATTATTTTTGCCATCCCCGATCAATATTATGAAGATAAGATTATCTGTGTAAGCCTATTTATATGCTGATTCAAGAAAAATATATTACAGTATTGTCTTATTAGTGGTTCAAGAATTAATTCAATATGAGTTTTAAAGGCAAAGTGGTTATTGTGACTGGCAGCAGCTCTGGTATTGGAGCTGCCATCGCCATTAAATTCGCAGAAGAAGGCGCTAAGGTCGCTATAGTAGGAAGAAACCAGGAGAAACTGAACAACGTCGCTAAGAAATGTGGCAAACCATTAGTGCTCGTTGCTGACGTCACTAAAGATGAAGACGCCAAAAGAATCGTTGATGAGACGGTCAAAGTTTATGGCAAAATTGATGTATTGGTAAATAACGCTGGTGTCGGTGGATTTGAAGGGATTCAATCTAAGCAATCGATGGTACTTTTTGACAAGATAATGTCTACGAACCTTCGTTCAGTGGTTTACTTAACTCATCTAGCTACTCCACACCTTATCAAAACAAAGGGGAATATTGTGAACATCTCAAGCATTGCCGCAATTCGAATTTTGTCTAAGGAGGCTTTCGCATACAGCACAGCAAAAGCTGGTCTGGATCATTTCACTAGAGCTGTTGCGCTTGAACTGGCATCAAGCGGTGTTCGCGTTAATGTCATTAATCCAGGACCAGTCTTGACTGATATTGTTGAAAACATGGGACGAACAAAAGAAGAACAAGAGGCTTTGTTCAAACAGCTAGGAGATTCAACACCTCTTAAAAGGCTTTCGGTTCCTGAAGAAATTGCTGATCTTGTGTTATTTTTGGCCAGTGAAAAATCTGTAGCAATTACTGGCTCTAATTTTGTGAGTGACAATGGCATGTCATTATCAGGCGGAGGAGATTCTTTAAAGAATGAATGAATAAGGCAGAAATTCTTTCAAGGTCCAAGTTATTCATCATTATTAGAGTCAGTCTACACGTTTTCAAACCAAAACAATGTTTGTCTTAATATTTTATGTTTGCACTCGGCTGGGTCATGTTGTGTGTGTAAGAGAGACTTAACATTATTTTTATAATAAACGAGAATTAAAAAATGCATTTACTTATTGATTAACCTCATAATAATTTACTATCCGTTGCTTTGTAGACTATGGCTGAGACGTTCTATGGCTAAGGTGATGATGATGAATAGACTATATTATGTAGGTCTGGTAATGTACGGTAGGCGTAATCAGTTAAAGTCAAATCAAAACCAATCTGTCAAAGAATGGTCTTGATTGATTGTTTTTTTTTTAACGGTCTGGTTCCTCATCCCCCGAACACACTTATTTTCGCGCGCTACTTTCTTAGGTGATTTTGTGTTATGGCACCTTCGCCATTTACATTAGGCATTTTGTTCTCCATGCGCCAGCCTTACCTCGTATCTTATAGCTCACTTAAAAAAACTTCTTTCTGGCCCTCGTACTAACATTCATGCTGTGCAGGCGAAAGTCATTTTATAAATCTTGGCAGTTATATAAGAAAAAAATATTATTTAGAGGTAGGTACATATTTGACTTTAAAGCTACCTACGGTCAGTGTCAAAATCTTTTGATTGAAGGTAAACCTTGCAACTTGCTATATATGTATCTAGCAATAAATAATTTTATTCATAAGATCTTAATAATGGGAAAGAACATAATATAGTGCATAAGCAATTTTATTGCGCAGACACGAGTGTGCTCTCTATTCCTTCACTCTCACAGTTGATGGGACGACAATCCGACACGACCGTAGATAGATCAGGTGCAGGACAATCATAAACGTGCTCTCAAATGCACGGGTGTATCAATCACCAACTTCCAGGCTCCGGGCTGCCTTGTGAAAGTTTCTAAACCCCACAAAGCTATTTCAGTCCGATTGACCCGCGCACAGCAGTCACAATATACGAAATCATGACCAACGAGGCACTTAAATAGAAACTTATTTATCAAACAGCAACTAAATATGATGTACGATAATATAAATATTGATGCTTTAATTGTGACTATTCAATTGAGTTTAGGTACAAATAAATTATGAATTAGCAGCCTTACTTATAAAAATCAAGTAATCATCTTCTAAGCATTGTTTTAACTAATTACTACTTAAGCCTTAAGTAGTGATTAATATTTTTTATACCTATAAACGTTGCTTAAGTAATGAACAGATAATGACATAAAAACATACTAATTTCTCAGCACTACCTGAATGTTGGTAGCTTAAGAAAATATTTGTCATCAAAACGTTGTGTAATGGCAACAATTACATCCGTAAAATATAAAATTAAAAAGTTGAACTGTCAATAAACCGGATATGAAAAATCAGCTGGTAAAGATCCAGCCATTTTGCTAATTAGTGGGTTAAACAAGGGTGTGAGAAGAAAACAGGAGAAACTGGCGGTCTCAATTTTGATGACCGAGCAAGCGAAGGATTTTAAAATTGAAACACGAGCGTAGCGAGTATTTCAATAATTAGAATCCTGAGCGATAGCAAGGGAATCAAAAGAGCACAAGGTGAAAAATCTTTGCACTCGAGTGCAACACGTAACTTTTCATCCCACCTCATCGAGGAAATTTCTAAACTTAAAAAAAGAAAATGGCACGCACGTCGCACATGGCAAATTAAAAAGATGTAACTATTACAACTTATTTATGCAAAAACTCAGTTTAAAAATGTAATGAGGTTTAAAATCGACCGCAAAACAATAAAAAATAATAATTTCTTCCCACTTCATCGAAGAAATTACTAATTGCAAAAAAACAAAATGGCGCGCACATGCATATAAGTATCAAATTAAAAAGAAATACCTATTAAGGTTCATTTATTTGAAAACTCAGTTTAAAAATGAAACGAGGTTAACAATCTATGTAAAAACAATAATAAAAATTACTTAATTAATTGTATAATTATTTTAAGCAGTATTTGTTTGAAAAGTCTTATCAAGATTGTCACAAATGGAGTATTTGCACACAATGTTATGCTAAATTCATATCACTTTGCCGCTCTAGAGGATAAAAACGGCTTTTGCGCTCAGATATCAAAGGGTAGAACTACTCTTTCCGATGGTGGGATGAAAAAATATTTTATAAATAGCCACGGTGGCTGTTCTCATATTTATCCAGATATATCTTATTGAGTTTAGATAAATACAATCATAAATTCATAGATTAGATTATGACTCTGAGTACCTACACAATATAATGAACAACTTATCACTGTTTTTAGAGATCCTTTTCCACATTGTGTCCACCAATCGTCAATGAACGAAATAAACTGTCTTACTTTGGTACATAATAATACGAGAATATGTAATATTAACTGCATATCGATGTATATCGTAAAAGAGTGAGTGAAGTTACGGAATCCTCTGGGCACAAAAACGATTCTGTAGTAACATATTTATTGTTATCTTAAAAATACTCTTGACATTGTGTGACTTTTGTTGTAAGTGACTGTCTATCTAGATAGCAAATAATGCTATATATAATCCTGCACAAGAATGACAATATAACAGTACTGACTCAGTAACTAAATTATCAACATGAGTTTTCAAAACAAGGTTGTTATTGTGACTGGCAGCAGCTCTGGTATTGGAGCAGCCATCGCCATCAAATTCGCAGAAGAAGGCGCTAAGGTCGCTATAGTAGGAAGAAACCAGGAGAAACTGAACAATGTCGCTAAGAAATGTGGCAAACCTTTAGTACTCGTAGCTGACGTTACTAAAGAAGAAGACATTAAAAGAATTATTGATGAGACTTTGAGAGTATTTGGCAAACTCGATATTCTAGTGAACAATGCTGGCATCGCAAATCCAGCCCGTATTCAATCTGAAGACGCAATGGCAGTATTTGACAAGGTAATGACTACAAACCTCCGCTCAGCGGTTTACTTAACTCATCTTGCTGCTCCTCACCTTGTGAAGACAAAAGGGAATATTGTGAACATATCAAGCGTTGCTGCCCGCCGAATATTTTCGAAGGACATGTTTGCATACAGTGCAGCGAAGGCGGGTCTGGATCACTTTACTAGAGCTGTGGCACTTGAGCTAGCATCAAGCGGTGTTCGCGTAAATACCATCAATCCAGGACCTGTTGTGACTAACTTAATGGAAAACATTGGAAAAACGAAGGAACAGCAAGCAGCTTTTTTCAAAGAATTTGAGAATACAATGCCTCTCAAAAGGGTCTCAATCCCAGAAGAAATTGGTGATCTAGTGTTATTTTTGGCGAGTGACAAAGCTAGAGCGATTACTGGTTCTAATTTTGTGTGTGACAATGGTGCTATGCTATCAGCTGTACTTCTGGAAATCTTAGAGCCTAAGCAAGCGTAAATAATTTTTCACAGAATTACTATGACTTAAGAACGACTGCACGAAATCGGGCTTTGTTTTTATAATAAATAAATTATATTTCCGTTGATCGAGTGTTTTTGTTTTTTTTTTGTTCGTTTTCCCAATATATTTGGGGTCGGATGCTAGTCTAACTGCAGGCAGCTGGGAACCAGTGTTTTACATGGAGCTTCTGCCTATCAGACCTCCACAACGCAGTTATCCAGGAAACCTCCTTGGTAGGACTTTATGTCTGTCTTTTTGCCTTCTCACTACCCTTAACGACGTTTTAGTTTTAGTCTTTAAAAAAATCTTCTTCTAATCATCATCATCTCCACTGGTTCATCTACCTCTATTCATTTTGCCTTAAAAATGAAAAGAGGTAGTACAATTCACGACAAAACGTTAATGGTAATCATGTTCACGCCGCTCTAGATTTGTACTCGACTGTTACCTGAATACGGTGACCTGGATCCACGTAGATTTTAAATCGACTGGAAATGATGGCTTGCTTTAGTTCTACAAATATATATACTTTGTAGGTGTTGATTGAGTTTATATTTGTGTCATTATTTGGCTGTACATAAATATTTAAACAGCCGATTTTATATTTACAGTAGACATTATGATCTTTAAATAAATTAATCATAAGCTATAGGTTTAGTAAGAAATGTGGCAAACCATTAGTGCTCGTTGCTGACGTCACTAAAGATGAAGAGGCCAAAAGAATCGTTGATGAGACTGTCAAAGTTTATGGCAATTTTTTTTTTTTTATGGCAAAATTGATGTATTTGTAAATAACGCTGGCGTCGGTGGATTTGAAGGGATTCAATCTAAGCAACCGATGGTACTTTTTGACAAGATAATGTCTACGAACCTTCGTTCAGTGGTTTACTTAAGTCATCTAACTACTCCACACCTTATCAAAACAAAGGGGAATATTGTGAACATCTCAAGCATTGCCGCAATTCGAATTTTGTCTAAGGAGGCTTTCGCATACAGCACAGCAAAAGCTGGTCTGGATCATTTCACTAGAGCTGTTGCGCTTGAACTGGCATCAAGTGGTGTTCGCGTTAATGTCATTAATCCAGGACAAGTCCTGACTGATATTGTTGAAAACATGGGACGAACAAAAGAAGAACAAGAGGCTTTGTTCAAACAGCTAGGAGATTCAACACTTCTTAAAAGGGTTTCGGTTCCTGAAGAAATTGCTGATCTTGTGTTATTTTTGGCGAGTGAAAAATCTATAGCAATGACTGGCTCTAATTTTGTGAGTGACAATGGCATGTCATTATCAGGCGGAGGAGATTCTTTAAAGAATGAATGAATAAGGCAGAAATTCTTTCAATTTTCAATTAAAGTCAGTCTACACGTTTTCAAAACAAAACAATGTTTGTATTAATATTTTATGTTTGCACTCGGCTGGGTCATGTTGTGTGTTCTCTCTTAACATTATTTTTATAATAAACGATAATTAAAAAATGCATTTACTTATTGATTAACCTCATAATAATTTACTATCCGTTGCTTTGTAGACTATGGCTGAGACGTTCTATGGCTAAGGTGATGATGATGAATAGACTATATTATGTAGGTCTGGTAATGTACGGTAGGCGTAATCAGTTAAAGTCAAATCAAAACCAATCTAACAAAGAATGGTCTTGGTTGATTGTTTTTTTTATGGTCTGGTTCCTCATCCCCCGAACACCCTAATTTTCGCGCGCTACCTTCTTAGGTGATTTTGTGTTATGGCATCTCCGCTAGACATATTGTTCTCTTTATTACCTTGTATAGCTCATATACAAAAAAAAACTTCTCTCTGGCCCTCGTACTATCATTCATGCTATACAGGCGAAAGCAGTTATATTTAAATAATTATTATTTAGAGGTACATATTTTACTTTAAAGATATGGTCAGTGTCAAAATCTTTTGATTGAAGGTGAACCTTGCAACTTGCTATCATGATCTAGCAAAAATTTGTGTGTATGTAAAATTACTTAATAATTTTACATACACAATAATTTAATTAATTTACATACACAGCAGACATAAAATAGTGCATAAGCAATTGCGCAGACACAAGTGTACTCTCTATTCCTACACTCTCATAGTTGATGGGACGACAATCCGACACGACCGGAGAGGGATTAGGAGCAGGACAATCATTAACATGCTCTCCGATGCACGGGTGTATCAATCACCAACTTCCAGGCTCCGGGCTGCCTTGTGATAGTTTCTAAACCCCACAAAGCTATTTCGGTCCGATTGACCCGCGCACAGCAGTCACAATATGCGACATCAAGACCAACGAGGCACTTAAATAGATACTTACTATCAAACAGCAACTAAAGATGATATATGATAATATAAATATTGATGCTTTAATTGTGACTATTCAATTGAGTTTAAGTACAAATAAATTATGAATTAGATCATCATAGATTAGATTTTTGGTTACACACAATAATGCGCTACTTACGATAACCATTTCACGGTTTTAGAGATCCTTGTCCACATTGCGCCGCCACTCGTCAACAAGACTTGAATTGCCCCTTTTTCAAGAACCCTTTCCCAACTATGTTGGGATCGGCTTCCAGTTTAACCGGATGCAGCTAAGTGGCAGTGTTTTACAAGGAACGACTGCCTATCTGACCTCCTCAACCCAGTTTCCCGAGCAATTTAAGACAGGTTATCAGATTTTCGGGCTTCTGACTACAAGTAGCTACTGTCAAGTATGTTTTAAGAATCACAGTCACTGGTGTCCAAGATGTACTTAGAAAGGAAATACAAACTTGGAAATGTTGCATTGGTACTTGCTTGACTTGGAATGGAACTCACACGCTCATACTTGAGAGGTTAGTTCTTTACCCACTAGACCACCACGACTTTCTTTTCAACTAGAATTGAATCATGTGATATAAAACAATATCAAACAAGTATTGTCTAACTTTAATACATAGAAATGAAAAGATAAAACGACATGGTAACATAATGTGTGAAGTTACGGAATCCTCAGCACAAAAACGATTCTGTAGTAGCTGGCATATTTAATGCTATCTTAAAACAATGAAATCATAGAGATATAACTTGCCTAACTTTCATGACTCTGACTTTTGGGCTAAGTGATTGTCATTTAAGATAACAATCAATGCTATTTAATCCCGTATAAGAATGGCAATATAACAGTACTGGATTAGTAACTGGTGAATTATTAACATGAGTTTCCAAGACAAAGTGGTTATTGTGACCGGCAGCAGCTCTGGTATTGGAGCAGCCATTGCTGTCCAATTCGCAGAAGAAGGCGCTAAGGTCGCTATAGTGGGAAGAAAACAGGAAAAACTGAACAATGTCGCTAAGAAATGTGGTAAACCATTAGTGCTCGTTGCTGACGTTTCTAAAGATGAAGACGCTAAAAGAATTGTGGACGAGACTTTGAGAGCATTTGGCAAAATCGATATTCTAGTAAACAATGCTGGCATCGCAGATCCGGCCAGTATTCAATCTGAACACGCAATGGCAGTATTTGACAAGGTAATGACTACAAACCTCCGCTCAGCGGTTTACTTAACTCATCTTGCTGCTCCTCATCTTGTGAAGACAAAAGGGAATATCGTGAACATATCAAGCGTTGCTGCCTACCGAACAGTTTCGAAGGACATGTTTGCATACTGTGCATCGAAGGCGGGTCTGGATCACTTTACTAGAGCTGTGGCACTTGAGTTAGCATCAAGCGGCGTTCGCGTAAATACCATCAATCCAGGACCTGTTCTGACTGATGTATTCGAAAACATGGGAGCAACAAGGGAACAGCAAGCAGCTTTTTTCAAAGGAGTGGGGCAAACGATGCCTCTCAAAAGAGTCTCGATTCCAGAAGAAATTGGTGATCTAGTGCTATTTTTGGCGAGTGAGAAGGCTAGAGCGATTACTGGTTCTAATTTTGTGAGTGACAATGGTGCCATGCTAGGATCTGCGGGGGTAGAAACCTTAGAGCTTAACAAGACTAACTAATTTTTCACAGAATAACTATGACTTTAGAACGACTTCACGAAATCGGGCTTTGTTTTTATGATAAATAAATTATATTTCCGTTGATCGAGTGTTTTTGGTTTTGTTTTTTTTTTCGTTAGTTTTCCCAATATATTTGGGGTCGGATGCCAGTCTAACTGCAGGCAGTTGACAACCAGTGTTTTACTTGGAGCGGCTGCCTATCTGATCTCTATAACGCAGTTATCCAGGCAACCTCCTTGGTAGGACTTTATGTCTGTCTTTTTGCCTTCTCACTACCCTTAACGACGTTTTAGTTTTAGTCTTTAAAAAAATCTTCTTCTAATCATCATCATCTCCACTGGTTCATCTACCTCTATTCATTTTGCCTTAAAAATGAAAAGAGGTAGTACAATTTACGACAAAACGTTAATGGTAATCATGTTAACGCCGCTCTAGCTTTGTACTCGACTGTACCTGAACACAGTGACCTGGATCCACGTAGATTTTAAATCGACTGGAAATGATAGCTTGCTTTAGTTCTACAAATATACTTTGTTGGTGTTGATTGAGTTTTTATTTGAGTTATTAAATTGTATTATTTTGTATTCTAGAAGATTGTCTGCTTTATTAATGAGAACAGAAAAAACAATATCTACTAATATTATATTAGTAAATGATTACAAATACACTGGATCGAATTTCAAGCCAGTCTTTTATAATTTGAATGTCACAGTAGAGTTGAGTTTTTTCGAAAATATATGGCATTTGAAAGAAATGGTAATAAGTATAATAAGTATGTAGGTACTATTCTTAGTTAAAGTTTTTATTTAGATGGTATTTTATTCATGTACAACAACTACTTTCTACCCTGACTGTTAATAATAGCTGTTTAATTACAAATCACTATACAATAGAAATCAAAGAAATGTAACCGATTCTGTTTTGTAAACTTCTGCAAACTAACGAACAAACAATGAAAGCTTGCCATTTAATAACAATTCGAGCACGATCTGGTTTTGTGCTCGACTGTACCTGAGTGTTCTCTGACCTGAATGCACGCAGGTTTCTAATCGACTGGAAGCGATGGCTTCGTGTTGTCAGATAAAAATATTAAGAAAAAAAAATGTAGAGGATTAGTAAATGCACACCCAGTTTGAGAAAATTTTGATTATTCGTGACAAAAGTCTTCAGAATGAACGACTGACGACCGTTCAAAATATTCTATAGTTCTCTTTTTTGCTTACTACACTTTTTGACATCACTTGTAAGATGGATTCTGCAAAAGACGATATTTAGGTAGCAGATGGAAAGAATGTTACTTGTGAGATGACGTCAGACAGAGAAGTATGAAAAAAAAAGAGATGAATGAGAGAATTTTATCATGCCGATATTAAATAAACTAGCACTACTAGCAAGCCTAACTTTTGTTAAGATATGAGATGTCAAATGAAAGAAAATGTAAAGAAATTCAAGTGATAGACCCATTTATAACTATTATCTATATAAATACCTAAACAGCAGCTAATTTGATAATTAATATTTACAGTAGACTTTATGGTTGTTAAATAAATTAATCATAAGCTATAGGTTTAACTACTTAAAGGATCGAAACCTTTGACATTTTATACCCTAATGACCTTAGCACTTGACTTTTGCTTGATTACCTAATTACGTACTTAGGAGACCTAAAAGCATACTTATTGGATAAAGTGAAACTCATTTTAAATGCCTCAAAATACTTTAAAGTGTAATTTAATTATAATTTAAGAAGCCTCTTTTAAAGTTAAAGGTTAGGCAAACCCAGGTGTCACTTTCAGTCTCTTTTGATATAAAATACATAATTTCATATCTAAAGATTTTAGGGATGTCCAAAATTCGTTGGGAAGTCGTGGTGGCCTAGTGGGCAAAGAACCAACCTCTCGAGTATGAGGGCGCGGGTTCGATTCCAGGTCAGGCAACTGCCAATGCAATTTTTCTAATTTTGTATGTATCTACTTTCTAAGTATATCTTAGACACCAATGACTGTGTTTCGGATGGCACGTTGAACTGTAGGTCCCGGCTGTCATTGAACATCCTTGGCAGTCGGGTAGTCAGAAGCCAGTAAGTCTAACATCAGTCTAACCAAGGGGGTTGGGTATTGGGTTGCCCGGGTAACTGAGTTGAGGATGTCAGATAGGGCAGTCGCTCCTTGTAAAGCACTGGTATTCAGCTTTATCCGGTTAGACTGGAAGCCGACCCCAACATAGTTGGGAAAAGGCTCGGAGGATGATGATGTGCCTAAATTCAAGTTTATTCGTGTTAAAGGTACATTATATATAATATTTGTTGGCATTTGGATATATATATATTTGGATATAGATAGGTAATTAATATCAATTATGATTTAGCTCATCATAGATTAGATATACATATTTTATGTACCTACACAAAATAATGCACTACTTACGATAACCATTCCACAGTTTTAGAGATCCTTGTCCACATATGTCTGCTACTCATTAACAAGACTTGAATCATCATCCTCTCAAGAGCGTTTTCCCACCTATGTTGGGGTCGGCTTCTAGTCTCACCGGATGCAACTGAGTACCAGTATTTTACAAGGAGCGACTGCCTATCTGATCTCCTCAACCCGGGAAACCCAATACGCCGTGGTAAAACTGGTTGTCAGGCTTACTGGCTTCTGATTACCTGAAATGACTGACTGCCAAGGATGATAGGGGTCATTATAGTTCATACACAAGAAACCTCCTTAACGCCCTCGCACTACCACCATTCATGCAGTGCAGGAAAACAACATTCTTCTTATAAATCTTATAAAATAATGGCTTCCTAGCGGCCTAGATGAAAGAAGAATAGATATAAGAAGTTCAGCCGCATGGGACGTATTTTAGTGCGCAAGCATTTGCGCAGACACAAGTGCAAGCTCTATTCCTTCACTCTCATAGCCCGATGGGATAGAAATCCGACAACATCGGAAAGAGATCAGGCGCAGGACCGACATTTACGTGCTCAATGAACGAATGTATCAATCACCAACTACCATACTCCTACTTGGACAAGACCAACGAGGCAGTTAAATGTTATGATGTAATAAAATTATAAAACAACGGTTAAATAATATGATGTTTGTAGTATTGAAACTTCAGTTGTGACAATTCAAGTATCTTATTGTGTTTAGATAAAAACAAATCATAAATTCTTAGATTAGATAAGAGTACCTTCACAAAATAATGAACTACTTACGATAACCATTTCACTGTTGTTAGAGATCCTTGTCCACACTATGTCCACCAATCGTCAACTAGACTTGAATCATGTGATACAAAACAATGGAGAAAAAACTGTCTCACTTTCGTACATAATAATATGAGCATATTTAATATTAGCTTCATATGTATATACGGAATCCTCTAGGCACAAAAACAATTCTGTACTAACATATCTAATGTTATCTTAGAAATACTCATGTCATAGATATAACATGCCTAACATTCATGACTGGGACTTTTGTTGTCAGTGATTGTCTATCTAGATAACAAATAATGCTATATAATCCTGCACAAGAATCAAAATATAACAGTACTGACTCAGTAACTAAATTATCAACATGAGTTTTCAAAACAAGGTTGTTATTGTGACTGGCAGCAGTTCTGGTATTGGAGCAGCCATTGCTGTTCAATTCGCAGAAGAAGGTGCTAAGGTCGCTATAGTAGGAAGAAATCAGGAGAAACTGAACAACGTCGCTAAGAAATGTGGCAAACCTTTAGTACTCGCAGCTGACGTTACTAAAGAAGAAGACGTTAAAAGAATTATTGATGAGACTTTGAGAGTATTTGGCAAAATCGATATTTTAGTGAACAATGCTGGCATCGCAAATCCAGCCGGTATTCAATCTGAAGACGCAATGGCTGTATTTGACAAGGTAATGACTACAAACCTCCGCTCAGTGGTATACTTAACTCATCTTGCTGCTCCTCATCTTGTGAAGACAAAAGGGAATATCGTGAATATATCAAGTGTTGCTGCCTTCAAAGCGTTTTCGAAGGACATGTTTGCATACTGTGCAGCGAAGGCGGGTCTGGATCACTTTACTAGAGCTGTGGCACTTGAGTTAGCATCAAGCGGTGTTCGCGTAAATACCGTCAACCCAGGACCTGTTGCGACTGATATAATCGAAAACTTGGGCGCAACGAAGGAACAGCAAGCAGCTATGTACGAACAAATGGGGCAAACGATGCCTCTCAAAAGGATTTCGATTCCTGAAGAAATTGGTGATCTAGTGCTATTTTTGGCGAGTGACAAAGCTAGAGCAATTACTGGTTCTAGTTACGTGAGTGACAACGGTGCTTTGCTAGGATCTATACCATTTGAAAAGTTAGATCCTAGCTCTAACTAGCAAGATAAGTAATTTCATACAGGATAACTATGACTTTAGAACAGCTGCACCAAATTGGGCTTTGTTTTTATAAAAAATAAATTATGTTTCTGTTAATCGACTGTTTTTCGTTTTCTTCTTCCTCGTTTTGTTTATTCACTAGCTGATACCTACGAAGTCATCCACGTGATCTATTTGTACAGGATATTTTTAAAGCAGTGCAAAAAAATGTGTGGTTCAGAATTAGTAAGAGAACAGAGAACGACTGCAGTATATGTTTAGTGTTTTATTATTATCTGCATTATAATGTTAACATATTTTTTTTATCCGCACTTACATCTTGCGAGTGGGATCCATGTAGTCGCTGCACGTGCGGTCGGCTCCAGGGAAGACTAGTAGTCTGACTTTCTAGCGTCTGACTATCAGTAACAACTGTCAAAGATGTTCGAATAACAGCCTGGTTTCCCCAGTTTATCGTGCCTTCCTAAACACGGAAGAACTCGTCATGACAAAATAGTCATCCACAACCGATTTCCCCAAGCTTCGCTTAACCTCATGTGTTCACATGTATGTGATTTTACCTGAATACACGATTGAAGAAACAAAACCTTAGTACTTTACGGATAGCCGTTCTTTACCAAGTTTATTAAAAACATGCGTAATTTAAGGTAACATCCATTAAAACATGATCATTAAACGGAATACAGTCGCGTACACAAGTGCTCACAACCTGGCAACGCTATAATATTGCATAACTTTTATGCGTTGCAAATAAAAGTCGTCACAACTTTGATGCGTTGTTTGCAGCCGCAGTTGAGATTGCTCTTCACGACTGTACCTATTATTTTATTACCTGTGTAACAGTCACTGTTACCATGTTTATAAAGTCGTATTTTATTTGTAAGTCATTTTTTCTGGAGACTGACAACCAGTCTTACATAGAGGAATTTGGTTGCCCGAAATACTGGGTTGCGGAGGTCAGATAAGCAGACGCTCCATGTAGAACACTGATTCTCAGCTGCATTTCGATAGACTGGAAGCCGATCTCAACTTAGTTGGGAAGAGACCAGGCTAAAGAATTCTGGACTTTATAATATATAGTTTTACTTAAAGAATTTAACAAACATATTTCTGCTTAATTTAAGTAAGAATACCAATTCTAAATTTAGCCCACAACCCTTTGTGGCTAATTCAATGGTTTGACCTTCAGTAGGCTCTTGGGGACCCTTGGCAACAAAAATTGGGTCTCGTGAGCCCCAAGATGGGAATTTCAGTCGGGTAATTTTAAAGGCAAGGAAAATAGGATCATTTGGGAACAATTAATTTAGAGCCCATGTGTATAAGGATAGGAGTATAGAGTTAATTTACTTTGTTTGGGTCATTTATTCGCTTGCGAGTATTTTCGCTGGCATTTGTTTTTGACTTTGATGTAAAAAGTATATCTCTTTAAATTGACAGAATGAAGCCGAGGCTGTTAATTTTCAATCGATTTTGAATTTGAGAGGTAATCTACTAGACTAAGGCAAGAATTATGCTGGTTTTGGAATATCGATAAAAAATATTGTAAATTCTATAGGTAAGATCTCATTTCCCAACTTTACCAATTTGCCACATTAATACACCATAAAAAAATTACTCAAGCAAATTCCTTTCCATATTGCCATTAGGCTAAAGGCCAGTATGAAATCTCCTTACGATAATGTGCCTATAAACCAATATATGGCTTCTACCCCCATAAAGGGTTGAAACAGAACATTAATTTGATACAAATGTCCTATTATCGGATAGTGTACTATCTAAGATATTACTGTTATGGTTAAGACGTTGGTTACGAAATTAATGATTATAATGTTCATTATATTATTGGGAAATTGGTTACACATTGTCCATTATTAGTAGATTATATAGAATTGGTAATCTTACAGAAATGAACCCACAAAAAATGCAAATCATGATGAATTTATTTTCCCTATTTCACAACTTTTTGTAATTAGTTATCGCGGGAGAGGTGACGGAGATTTATCCCTTTTCCTGTATGTACTTACGAACTTTCTATTTCATATATGTATGTATTTGTAACTTTGTCGTATTTGCGAGATACTTAACTACTGTTTTTAGCTCTACTTTTATTTTGGATCTTGTTGTCTTCCACACTTCTCTTCAAGATGTCATCTCACAAGTAATATTCTTAACATTCATTTGGTCTTTCCTCTATTCCCTTATCTTCCATAAAAAAAAATATAAATCAAACATGCGCCTATTACTAGCTCATCCAGGTAGGTACTATTTATTAAGGTAATACCTAAACCTATATATAAATTACTTCGCACCACGTATAACTAGGTATATCGATTCCAGCTAATCACTCGATTATGATAATTATAATCGATCTACCTACCCAATGATTTGGAAACAATTTATTAAGTAAAGTAAGTCTATCTAATTTCCTAAATTACGATTGAAATTGTGAAAAGAACGTTTTCGCTTTGAAATGCTTTTGTAAATCAAATAATTGTAGAACTTACAATAGTTTGCGAATGACTTTGCTGCATTGAAGTTAATCAAAATGGATTTTGCTTGTTATGTTTATGGAATAATCAAATAATATTTGTTTAGGAATTCAATATTTAATGAAAAGGGTTTTTGAAATGTTGTTGGAAATACAATTTGTATTTGTGCTATTGAACTTGACAAGCATTGGAGATAATAGGACTCCATTACATGCAACCTATTGTATATTGACCTTGTTCGACGTGATTCGTGAATGAATGACTTCCAATGTAAACATTATGTGCATATAGCATGCACTGTTCGCGAGAACATAGAGTTAAAAAAATTACGCACCCTTTTTCAGCACTCTTTCTCGCAAAGGTATAACCGACAGTACCGATCGTATAAATTAACAAACCCACACGAATCCCACAATTTCACACGACGTTGCACAATGGCGGTGGTTTTTTGAGTTCCACAAAATCAAAAGCCCGATTCGAGCCCAGTTCGTTTGATTTTACCTCCCTGTGTGCCAAACGGTGTTTCGACGAAAATCCCCTATCGAAAACATGCGAACCTCACAACGCAGTCTCTGGTGATCACACAATGCATATTCTAACGTTTGTCTGTAATCCTGTGAAACTGGGAACCATTGTTTTTTCCAAGAATAAAGTGATGGTTAATAAATAAATATATATAGTATAATAGTGATTTTCCTCGTAGGTAATCCAAATGTATGTGGGTAATTATCTGATAGAAAATTTTATAGAATGCTCGCGCCTTTATAACCTAAAAAACTATAGAGTTACGAAAATACGAAGTTTTATGTACCTATAGTGCCGGTTGAAACCACCAGGCAAATAAAATAAATAAATGACAGTCAAAGGTTACACAGGTTTGTGTAAAAACTACTACAGTAAAAACAATAATAAAAAAAAGGATTTCAGGTCGTGCCAATTACCTCGAAACTAGAATATGTCTAGCATAACCGAACTCGCGAAAATTCTGTAACTGCAAAATATTTGCCTGTCAAAGAGTAAAATGGGTTTTTCGTCAAAACTGAACTAGAAACAACAGTAACATTGTACAATAACAGTATATGTTTTTGTACAAAAAAGTTCAATACTTCTATTTT